>NW_012139080.1:6976100-6983277 GCF_000956105.1 Propithecus coquereli | reverse complement strand
CCTACCCTTGTTGCTGGTCTCCAAGCCTCTCGGGACCTTTCTCCTTCCAGTTCTCCTCCGCAACATGTTCCCATGGAGTCTCCTGTAGTTTCAGGCACCCTTCCTTCCCAGCCTCACCCAATGTATGTTTCTCTGCCAGCTTATTTTTTTCTCTTTCTTCTAAAATTTATCTTTTTTGGAGAGACACTCTGACTGACAGATTTTCTTGTCTGCCATCTTGACTCCTCCCCTCTGATTCATCTTTTAGATCTGCATTTAAGTATTTAGTTTTTCATTTTCCTCGAGATTTTCTAGAGGACTAACTTGACAGTTTGGTAACAAAAAAAAAAAAAGGGAGCCACTGATTTTTTTTTCGCATATGGTTGTTAATGATTTAGAGATAAATTAAGCAGGTGCTCAACCCTGGCAGATGGATTAATTTGGCTTGGAACATATTACGACCTATTTTTTTTTCAAAATACAGAATTTGAAGTTTTATATTATCCTTAGGCTCATAGAAGCATTTTATCTGACCAATTTACTCTACAAATGAGAAAACTAAGGCTCAGAGAGGTTAAATAACTTCTTCAAGATGACCTGGCTATAAGCAGGAAGCCAGTAGAATCATTGTTTGAACCTCAGTACGTTGATATTTGCACCACACATTATTACATTGGTCTTCCATACATACACCCCATCAAAATGCTGAGGACAGTTTTTAATAAATCATATATATTTAGAACCAACAGAGTTACTGAATAGAAGGATTGGAGCCTATGCTCGTTAAGGCAGGACCATACACATATTCCCCAAGTAGGGTGCTCAACCCTGCCAGACAGATTAAGCAACGAGCTTTGCAGAATCCCACTTCTCTGTCCATTTTATTGTTTTTGTCATACCATGACATGATTTACAAACCAATGCTTGCCTTCACAGTCTAAGTGAGCAAAAGTGAACAAATGCTCTGTTAAACTCAACAGAAACATAACATAGCTGAAATGCCCCCAAAGAAATATTATAATCATCATTAACTAAGAACATTTCAGAACAAATCATAATAATAAAACATTATGATATAAAACCTGCCTTTCAGGGTTGTATAGAATACAACCTTCACAACCACACATGGCAACCCTGGATGAAATTGTTTTTTAAAATCTTACAACCACCAGTAAGCATCATCTCTCATCCTCCTGCAAGGAGCAGAGCAGAGGACATGACGTCCCAAACACAGACCCTGCTTTTGAAGGGAGTGGCAGAAGCAACCAGACAGCTGGGGCCTCCAGATGAGCAGGGCTGATTCTAGGGATGAAGGCACCAGAACAAAGGAGAAAGTGAACCTATTTGTACCTGAGTCTGTCCCTGCTTCACCCAGCCCACGGAACCAGTGGGGAGCTAAAGCCAACACTTTAAATCCCCACCTTCCCCACAGAAAGGTGGGCTCACTTGATTGGGGGGTCACTCACCAATCTCTGTGGCAATGGCCTGTAGTTTTTCCATCGTCCGGCTGATAAGCACAATGTTGAAACCATGTTTAGCTAGCTGGGGGTGGGAGTAGGAAAACCAAAAAAGACAAAGATAATGAGCAGACAGGGGAGGCTGGCTTTAAAGGTGACTTTGTCTCAAGGTGACGCACTTAGTTGCAGGGTGATATGCTTGCTTCACCTGGGTTTAAACGTGCAGAAAGTTTAAATGCAACAAAGGTTTCTGGGCTATGAACAAAACAGCCACAATGGGCCAAGCTAAATGTGCCATCGTAACAGCAGTTTACACTCATGCGTTTATTATGTGCCAGGAACCAGCCTACATGCTTTTCTCGTACAGGCCACGCTCTGAAAGCTGCTTATCTGAGATTCATGGGGTCAGCTGTGTGTCGGAATTCAAAACGTTGGAGATTTTATACTATATATTATGTAACAGGGTCCAGGGCAGCACCCTGTAATAAAAACAGCATTTCTACAGCAACTTTTGAGTCACTCGCTATTTACAAGGACATTCTTGTGGATCACCTGACCTGACACCCTTCTTGTGTTGACTCCCAGCAGGAAAGGAAACGGAATCGGGAGCACAGGAGAAAGAGTCGATGCTCCCTGAGACCAACAGGGCGACTCTGCAGAGTGGACAAGGCAGAGACTCGCGAGGGCTGAGTGGCGGCATGGGAGAGATTCCACGGGGGACACACACACTTGGTGTGCTGGGGGCGGGGTGGGGTGGTGTCCACAGACAGCCAGCGACTTTTCTACACCTAAAAATGCTATCGAGGAGGAAAGTTAGAGCTTTTTCTGAAAGACAAAAAGGAAAAAACCAACATTGATTTAAATAGAGACTGATAAGGTTTGAGTTAGTGACAAAGGCCCCAGTTTATTGAAATCGTTCTCTGTGGTGGTAAATGATTTATACTGCTATTCTTTTGAATTGTGGTAAAATGCACATAACATAAAATTTACCATTTCAACCAAAATATGGAATGCTTTACAAATGCGTGTGTCATCTTGGGAGCCCATGCTAACTTCTGTATTGTTCCAATTTTAGTATCTGTACTGTGGAAGCAAGCAGAATGCTGTTATTTTAAGAAGGAATTATATATTGTAGAAAACCCAGAAGATGCTGCATTATGGGCTATAATATGTAGTCTCCAATAGCCAATAATTCACTCCTCAGGCCTCTGGGTTCAGAATCACCCAAGGAGATGTCAAAAAACACCAATTCCCATGAAAATCATCCAGGTAAAAATCTCTGGGATTGAAGCCTCAGCACTTACATCTTTTTCTATTTTAATTTATTAAATTATACTAGAAAATGCACAAACACATTCACATTGTAAAGGAATCAACCAACAGGCCGGGCGCAGTGGCTCACGCCTGTAATCCTAGCTCTCTGGGAGGCCGAGGCGGGCGGATTGTTTGAGCTCAGGAGTTCGAAACCAGCCTGAGCAAGAGCAAGACCCCGTCTCTACTAAAATTAGAAAGAAATTAATTGGACAACTAAAAAATATATAGAAAAAATTAGCCGGACATGGTGGCACATGCCTGTAGTCCCAGCTACTCGGGAGGCTGAGGCAGGAGGATAGCTTGAGCCCAGGAGTTTGAGGTTGCTGTGAGCTAGGCTGATGCCACGGCACTCTAGCCCGGGCAACACAGTGAGATTCTGTCTCAAAAAAAAAAAAAAGAATCAACCAACCCCAAGGGAAAAAATGCCCCCAGTCCCCTCCAGGCCCATTTCCCCACCACCTGGGCTCCCTCTGCCTCTGCTTTGTTCTGGCTCCTTCCCTAGCTTTTCCTGCACTTACAGGCATAGATGGGTATAGATAGAAATAAATGTTTTGTGGGGCTTATTTTTTTTTATCCTGTATAAATGACATTCTAAGTAGTGTCCTGCAATATTCTTTTAAACTTGATGTATCTTATCTCTAAGAATCGGATCTATTTCCACATCAGTCCACGAAGAACCACTTGATTCTCTTTTATTGCTTCATAGCGTTTTACAGTTCACCTTTGGGCGGGCATTTAGGTTGTTTCCAAGTTTTCCTACTGCCAGTATTGCTACAGTAAAAACTCTTCTACATAGCTCTTTGTATATGTGAGTAAATTAATTCCTAGAGTAGACAGACAAGAAGAAGTGGAATTGCTGTGTCAAAGAGTGCATGCTTTTTACATTTTAATGGTATTGCCGAATTGCCCTCCTTTAAACCTGTACCATAAAATATATTATACAATTATAGCCATTTCTCCACACTCTGGCCAGTATTTGATATTAGCAACCTTTTCAACCTGATGGTTTTTCTAGCCTGATAGTATCCCTTTTCTGTTTTAATTTGCATTTCTTCAATTATCAGTGGAGCTGAGCATCTTTTCCAGTGTTTATGTGTGAATTACCAGTACATACTCTTTGCCCATTCTTCTACTGGGTTATTTATTAAAATCATTTTCTTATAAAATGGTAAGGGTTGTTTATATATTCTGGATATTCATTATTACCAACTATTTAGATAGCAAGTATCTTCTCCTTGGTTTATGGTGCCCCGCCATACATTATATATCAATTTTAATGTTATCAAATTTTGATAACATTTTCCTTATGGTCTTATATTTCCTTTATAATTTTCCCTAACTCCAAGGACACAAATACATTTTCCACAACCTTTCATAATTTATTTTTTGTTGATTTTTGAGAATGGTATGAGGTTGAAATCATCTAGCACTTTTTTTTCAAATGAGTATATAATTGTCTCAATAACATTTTTTAATTTGTCCATTTTTTGTTAATTTGAAATGTGAACTTAGTCATTTGCTAAATTCTTATGTATACATGGGGCTGTTTCTGATTTATCTGTTCTGTTCCACTGAACTATTGGTCAATCTTTGTGCCAGGGCCACTTCTGATTCAATCATAATCTTACAGTAGCCTTTGGTATCTGATGTCTGATAGAGGGAGTCCTCACCATTTATTGTTGCCTTTCAAACTGTCTTTATTTTCTTTGTTTAATCTTCCAAATAAATGATAAAGTTGCCTAATCAAGTATTATATTGAAGTTAGAGATATTTAAGGAAAAGCTTATATCTTTGCAGTAATCGGTTGTCCCATCCATAAATATGGCATCCATTTCTTCAGATCTCAGATGTCCATCTAAAAACTTGCAGAAGTTTCTTCATGTAAATCTTAGGCATTTCTTGTTAGGTTTACATTAGTTAGGATAACATTTAGCTGCTGTAACAAATACCTCCATAATTTCAGTGGCTTCACACAAAGGAAGTTTGTTTTTGTCTTATATGACAGACTCTATTTCACATAGCTATTCAGGCCCCAAGGCTGAAGGAGACTTTGTTATCTTTAACACTAGGTTTCTAAGGCTTGGATTAAGAGCAGGTGGAGAAGATACATCCCTCTCTTAATCATCTGGACCAAGAAATGACACGCATACTTTCTGCTTGACTTCATCTGCAAAATGAGTCACATGGCCCCACGTAGATGTTAGGGAATCTGTGAAGTGCCCTGGCTGGGCAGCCATCTACCAGCCTCAACTCTACACCATGGAAGAAAGAATAGGCATCTGGGTGGGCACTTAGTTGTTCCCACTAACAGTACCTTACGTTTCTTCGTTGCCATCAAGACCTGATTTATTTGGCTAGAAGAAGCTCAAGAATTAAATACTAGGCTCAGTTCCTGTTTCCACCACTTCTACCTGTCTGTACAAGTTAATTGTTCTGATGATCAAATTTTAAAAATACATTGAAAAGTGTGTGGCACAGAATCTGTCACATAGGAAAGCACTCGATAGTATCAGCTATTTTTTTCTGTATATTCTAATTTGTTATTATTTGTGCTTAGGAGCTCTTGATCCAGCCACCTAGCTGAGCTCTTTCCATATATTCTACCAGTTTGTTCATCAATGTTTGGCTTTTCACTATAGATAAAAGTATTTTCTACAAAGAGTACCACTTTGTTCCTATTTTTCCAATATTTGCGTATTTTTGGCCTCATTATCTTGGCTAACATCTCCTACACAATGTTAAGCAGTTGTGGTAATGGCAAACATATTTGTCTTGTGCCTTACCATCATGAAGCATGATGTTTGCTGTCATTTCTGATACATATCTTTTATCAATTTAAGAACATTTTCATCTTTCCTTTTCTCCAATTTTTTTAAATTTATTTATTTACTTTTGAGACAGGGTCTTGCTATGTTGCTCAGGTTGGAGTGCAATGGCATGATCACAGCTCATTCCAACCTCAAACTCCTGGGCTCAAGGGATCCTCCTGCCTCAACCTCCAGAGTAGCTGGGACTACAGGTACACACCACCCTGCCCAGCTAATTTTTAAATTTTTTTGTAGAGGGTGTCACACTATACTGTCCAGGCTGGTCTTGAACTCCTGGCCTCAAGTGATCCTCCCACCTTGGCCTCCCAGAGTGTGGGATTACATGTGTGAGTCACTGCACCTGGCTTACTTTTTTTTTTTTAAATAAATTTTTGGATTCAGTTTGCAAATATTTAACTTAGATCATAATTCTCTGATGCTAACTTTGTCCTATTTTGGTATCAGAGCCAAGCTAATCTGTCTAAACAGTTTATGAAATATGTAGGGTGATCAACTTGTCTCAGGAGTATCCCAATTTTAAAACTGAAAGTCCCACAGCCCAGGAACCCTCCAGACCCAGGAAAATCAAGATGGCTGATCATCCTAGAAACATGGGGCTTTTTCTTATTCCTTGAAGATTTGGTAATATTTACTTATAAAAATACCAGGGCATTTTATTTAGGTGTAGCTCTCCTTACTGCCTTTTCCATTTCTTCTGTGACTAATCTGATGCTTTTCTACTTCTTGGGCCAACTTTGATCATTTGATTTCCACAGAAAATTCTTCACTTTGTCTAGATTTTCAATTTCTTGGTACAAAGATTTAAACAGTATTTTCTTTCTCTTTTTCTTCTTCTTCTTTTTTTTAAAAAAATTTCCTTATCCATAGCTAGGTTCCTAAAGTTGTTCCTTCTCTTAATTTAAGATTTTTCAAAGATTTGTCTACTTTTCTGGACTTTTTAAAGAATCAGTTTTGGGTGATAAGTTTAGTTTAAACTGATTGATTCAGTTTATTCCTGTGTTTTCTATATTTTCAATTTTTGCTCTGTTCTATTAATTTCCTCCTGTATCTCTTTTGGATTTTTTTTCCCTTTTCTAGAATTTCTTGGAGGGTAAGGCTATTTACAGTCTTTCTTATTTTCTAGTAGATGTATTTAAAGCCAAAAACTTTCATCTGCATAGCACCTTGGCCACAGTTCACAGGAGTGTCCATTTTCATTTTTTTCTTTAATCTTAGGACTGTGCTGAAGAATAATTTTCAATGTAGATAGGGAGGTAGATACAGCTTTCTAACATTCTTTTTAATTGTATTGTATAGTGGTCAATGAATATAATGGTATGTCTTTTGCTATTTGGAATCTATTACAATTTCCTTTGCAGTCTAATAAGCAGGCAGCTTTTCTGAACATTCCATATGTATCCTTAAGGAATGCATATTCTATGTGATTTTTGTTGGTTCTCCAGTATTATAAATAGTTGTCTATTAAACTAAACTTGAGGCTTACCGAAAGGCTTACCAAATATTGGTTAAACTAGTATGAAAATGTGAAAAAAAAAAGGGACAGAGAGAAGAGAAGCTTTTTGTCTGAGGAATACAAGCCCCTTTAAATTGTCAGGCCCA
>NW_012139080.1:6969336-6975846 GCF_000956105.1 Propithecus coquereli | reverse complement strand
GGAGGCTGAGGCAGGAGGATCGCCTGAGCCCAGGAGTTTGAGGTTGCTGTGAGCTGGGCTGACGCCACGGCACTCACTCTAGCCTGGGCAAAAGAGTGAGACTGTGTCTCAAATAAATAAATAATGACCTCTTGAAGCCACTTGCTAGTCCAGCTCTCTGACTAATTGACTCACTGATGCCAAGTAGCCATAAAATGCCACGCACCCTGTAGTTCAACAGTGTACATACCATCAATCAATAGCCAATATTACTCCCGTAAACCAGTGAGGATTCCCGAGGAACAACTTTTGCAATTGCCCTCTCTCCTGATTTGTCTTTTTTTTTTTTTCTTAAAAACTTGGGCCTCTCTTGTTCTCTGGAGCACTCCCCAAGGCAACTTGGAAGTGTGTCCCAGGCTGCAATCCTCAACATTGGCCCAAATAAAATCTCTATATTAATTTTACCTCAGTTTCTTCCTTTGAACATCCTCAATCAGTGGATATTCAAATCCCTTAATAGTCTTGATTATTTCATATTTATGTAATAAGATGTTAAATTAGAAGTTTCAACAGAAGTGCTAAGACAGAATAGGTATGAGATTACAAAATGATTTAAGACGACCCCAAAAAAGCCTGTGATATTGTGATATAATGATAAATATATATTAATATTCGATTTCTGTACCTGGCTTTTGGCATAGAGCTGCTAAAACCCCTGTAATTTTCTGAGCGATAGGAACGATGAGAGCTTCCTTTGTTATAATATTTGGTCTTGGTTCCCAGCTCTTGACACAAGAGCTCCTAAGGTCCTTGGAATCTTCCGAGTGAGAGTGATCAGTGTCTGTTTGTATGATAGTGAGATGACTGAAGGCCCGGCCCCTAGATGGCTTCCGGAAGGGGCCTGGGTGCCCGAGGAGCCAACGTTGCGATTAGAGGGTTGAAACTTTCAGCCCCACCCCCTACCTCTAGGGAGGGGAGAGCGGCTGGAGATCGAGTTAATCACTAGTGGCCAAAGATTTAATCCATTGTTCCTACATAGTGAAACCTCCATTAAACCCCTGAGCCACAGGGTGCAGAGAGCTTGCAGGGTGGCGAACACAGGGCGGTGCCGGGAGGCGGCCCGCCCAGAGAGCGGACGGGGGCTCTGCGGCCCTCGCCCACGCCGTGCCCTGTGCGTCTCTTCAGTTTGGCTGTTCCTGAGCTGTAGCCTTTCCAAGAAGCCAGCAACTGCAAGTGGAGCGCCCTCCTGAGTTCCCTGAGCCATTCGAATAAATTATTGGTGCTGGGGTGGAGACCGCGGGACCCATGATTTATAGTCAGTCAGGAGTTCAGGAGGCCTGGGGCGTCCAACTGGCACCGGAAGTGGGGTCCCCACCAGTTCGCGGTAGTTAGCGTCAGAACTGAATGGAACTGGAGGACACCAGTTGGTGTGGAATGAGTTGGTGAATCGGTTGGTGTGAGGAAATAGCCCCACATATTTGGTGTCAGAAGTGTTGTGAGTAAAGATAGCTCAACATTCAAAATAACCTCTATGCACTGATAACGTGACCCTTGAGCCCTTCCCCAGGGGACGCCTCACTCATGTGAAAAATAGAACAAGACAAAGACAATAGAAATTAGAAGGAATTTGTGAAGAGGACTACTGCGGTTCCACCTGCGGCCAAGCGGCGGCTCCACCCCGCCGGCCGAGGCGGAGGACGGTTCGGCAGTGCGCTCCCCTCTCACTTCCGGTTACGGTCCGGCGCGCTCGCTCTTCATCCCGCCACCCCTTCCTTGCCTGAGTTAGTTACTCTAGCTGTGCTAACAACTTAACACTGAAATCTCAGCGGTTTAACACAACAAAAGTTTGTTTTTTACTCATTATGCTAAACTGTAGACTAATCTTTGACCCAGGTCCACAAAAATCTAATGAGGAAGAGATGGCTTCTCAACTGCTCTGACATTGGAGCTTCCTTCTGCCAAGCCGGGCCGCCGTCCAGGCAATGGGAACACGAGCGAGGGTTTCTCCTGAATTGGTGTGGGGTCATTTTAGATTCTAGCCAGAACATCTGCCTCAAGGGCAAAGAGACCTCAGCAGAGGCGAAGCCGGAGGCAGAGCACGAGACCGGAGGGGGAGGAGGGCACGAGGCGGGATGAGCGCACACTCCGCGCCCACAGTCCTGCAGGGCGGCAAGGGTCACTCACCACGCTGCCGAACCCACAGAAGGGCCCCCGGGGAAAGACTCAGTGTCAGTCACCAGGCCAAAGAGTGAGACATCCTTTTTGGACAGTCCCAGACACACAGACCCGTCTGATCCCCATTCCTGCTGTCTTCTCACACCTTCCTCGATCCTCCTGCTCCCCAGACTTGCTGGTTCAGACACGTCAGTGAGCAATGACGAAAAGAGAAATGATAGATGAAGAGAGAGAGAACAGACCATGGAACCATCCCCAGTGTCAGTGGCCTCCAAAGTAGGTCCCAGCTGGGAGAGAGGAGAAAATGTAACTTTCATCAAATGTTCAGCATTTTGCTTATTGCAAGTGATCGGACAATGTAACTATAGAATTGAAACTGTGTTTGCCTCTGAAAGTGACCAAGGGATTTTGTTTCCCCTGAGACGGATCGGTGAAGTAACAGGAGCAGAGGCAGGGAAAGACCCACACCGTGAGCAGGTTTAAAGAGACCGGCCCCTGGCGGGAAACAGATGATCATGATTATGCCCCATGGGTACTACGAGTCCTGCTTGTTGGAAACAGTGGTTAAACTTTGTATTTCTATCTCTGAAAAACACATGCTAATCTCCCACAGTGGCTGTAAATTTGTCAATCACTTCTATTTTAATCAGTTTCTGCTTTCAGTATTTTGAAGTTATATTGTCAGCAATAGTATAAGCTCAATATTAATACTCTGAAATGTAACAATATGAGTTATTTCCCTTTTATTATTTCATATTTTGAATTATATTAGTATCTGATACTAACATTGCTTCTACTCCTTTCCTTTTGTTTGCATTTTCCTGATATATGTTTTTTCATTCCTTTATTTTCAACCTTTATTCAACATTGGATTTTCTTTAGCTCCATCTGAGCATTTGTTATTTATCAGTAAATTTAACAAACTCACATTTATCGAGATTGCAGATTTGCTACACCAACATCTGCTATCTTATCTTAGTTTTTCCCATCACTGTGTTTTCTTTGTTGTTTTTCTCCCTTTTATGACGAGTAAGGAGGATAGGATAGGCAATACTGTAGTAGCAAACTAGCTCCAAATCTCAGTGGCTTCCTACAAGAAAGAGTTACTCTTCCTCACACAATGTCTTCTGTAGGTAATGCAACCATCCAGGGCAGCCCCCTCCGTGCAGTGACTCAGGGATCTAGATTTTTTTCCCTAGGGCTGGAATTAGGATGAGGCAAATGAAGAATTCTTGGTGCAAAATTTAAGGAGGTACTCATTCTCAGGTTCATGGTTACCTTACATGCCTCCCCTTAGTCCTGGCCCTACTTTTTTCCATCTAGTGGCTGCACCCTTCAACACTGCTTTGCCTCACTGCTTTACCTCATATTGGGTAATAGAGCAGTGAATGTGATTACAATGTAGGAAAGTCAAATTCACGTCTTTTATTAAAAAACAAATTACTAGAACAAGAATAGTCATTTTTCTGGGAGGTAGGGTGTTGAAGCGACCTTGGTCAAAGAATATAAAATTTCAGTAAGATAGAAGGAAAAATTCAAGAAATCTATTGTACAACATGGTAACTATAGTTAATAACAATGTATTGTATTCTTGAAAATCACTGAGAGTAGATTTTAGTTGTTCTTAGCACGCACTCACAGAAACAACAAGTATGAGAGCTAATGCATATGTTAATTAGCTTGACTGAGCCATTACCATAATGTACATATATTTCAAAGCATCATGTTGTACATGAAACATATATACAATTTTTATTTGTCAATTAAAACACTAATTTATTTAAATAAATAAATAAAAGGATAGCCATTTTTTTCCACAAACTATAGAAAGACTAATTCTATGCCTGGATTAGCAAACTCATTTACATAAAAAATGCACACAAAGCTATAAACATTTTGTAAGAATAAATACAAATAAAAAGGTACACATCAAACATGTTAGAAAAGTCACAGATGGGACGAAGGGGAATGGAAATGGGGAATGAGAATGAAAGAAAATAAAATGAGAGCGGGACCTTGTCTGCACCAATGATAATAACTCAACCCTCTGTGTCACTGATTGACAAATAAATAGAAGGAAGAGGAAGAAAAAGAAAGTAGGGAAAAGGAAGAAAATAGAAAAAAATAGAGTATGCCTGCCTGGGTAGACCTGCGTTTTGATGGAAGTGAGTATAGCGTATATGTCATTCGCTACTTACTACCTAACATACCAATTCCAAATTTTATAGTAGCCATACTACAAGCTTTCTTATCTGTAAAAGCTTATTTTACATCTGCCCTTAGCCCTCTAGTTTTTTAAGCTAATGCTACCCTTAACCTTTCCAATTAATATGGCCAGAATCACGCACATTCTGACAAAGAATTTTTTATATTTTTATGCTAAATTGTTAAAGAAAATTTTATCCTAAACTTAGAAACAGGCAAGCTGATGATTACTGGACTTTTTAAAACAATTAATATCACCCCGGACTATTTTCTAATAAACCTGCTTGACTTCATCTGACACCCTTGGGCAGGTAACTTTTGCTGTTACCAAATTTTTAACAATTCTCAGCTAATCAAGTGCAGACAGCTCACACCCATCAAGGTTGGTAACTGAAGAATTGTTGGGACATCATGCCCTGACTGAGAAGCTGATCTTAGAAAGTCAGCCCGTCGAGTATTTAACTCCGAGATATTATTTTGCATTCCTTTCCAGACTAACTACATAAATCCCTGTTGCTCAAATACTCTTCAGTCAGCTTTTTGTCTTCTTGCTGGATCCTTCATTACTAAGTTGATATAAAACTTTAACAAGCACCAACATATATCTGTGTTTGAGAATTGTGCTTTTATAATACTGAAGATAAAATACTGATTGGTCCTTCGAGTTATTTGGCTAAATGGCCACAACAGTTATACTATAATCCTAATGTCTACAAGATTTCAGAAATAAACGTACTACCATGCTTATTAAAGGCAAAGAGTAACAGAAAGGAGTTTTAAAATCTGGCTTTATGGTATTTTCAAGAGACATGCCAAAAACAGAAAGTTGAAGATAAAAGGAGACTATACGTATATATATATATACATCAACCAAAAGAAAAGGGTACAGCTTTATTAACATCAACCAAAATGGGCATTAAAGCAAATAAGTATTACTAGAAATAAAAACTAGTAAAAGGTTAAATTCATCAGGAAGTTATAGCAATTCTAATCCTGGATTACCTAATAAAGTTGCTTTACATAAAACTACAAAGAGAGTTGAAAAATATACCCACTACAATGGGAGATTTTAACTTACCTTTTCACTAATTGTTGGATGAAACACACAAAATTTGGTAAGGATTCAGATTATTTAAACCACATAAATAATACACTTGATCTAATGGACATGTATAAACACTAAACAATTGCAGATTGTGTTCCTCTGAAAGTTGGCTCTTTGAAAAAACTGATAAAACTGACAAATCTCCAGCAAAAACGATCAAGAAAGAAGAGAGAGAGCACAAACAAGCAATAAACAATATTAGGAATGAAAAGATGGGAATAAATAGAGATATACCCAAGATTTAAAATGTAGAAAAAAGGTTAAGAGACAGGAGTTCAAGGTTGTACTCAGCTATGATCACGCCACTGCATTCCAGCCTGGGTGTCAGAGCAAGACCCTGTCTCCAAAAAACAAAAAAAGAAAGAGGAAGGGTTAGGAGAGGAAAATGAGCACACAGTTAATTTTGCTACCTCTTGAAATCCCTTGAAAACCATAGGAAAGTGATTTTTTTCCCCAGGAAAACATAAATCCACAGGGAAGATGACAATAAGAGACGAGCAATCTCAAATTTTTTGTTGCTAGAAAATGGATGGGTGAGATCTCAAATCCTAAACCAGCAATAAGGTAAGCTGAGAACTGACAAAATTTATACCACTAAAATCCTCAAAAATCTCAGGTACTGCCAGCACTGGACCTGGGAGAGAGGGAAGCTAGACTAAGGAGGCTTGGGTGAGAGCTGTTTGAGAAGCCATTAGCCCTGACGCCCTTCTGCATTCCATGTGGTGAGGACAGGGCACTCTCTGAGAACAAGGAGTGAGCCTATGGTCACACGCTGAGTTCTGACTCCCAGACGATGGCAGCTAATCTCCACTCTGCAGGCAGGAGGTGAGAAGAGTCTTCTCTGGGGAATCTGACCCACCAAGAGGAAAAGACCTAAAGACACTGGCAGGGGACCCTCCCCATCAAATAGCACCTGCCAATCACACTCGCACCTACAACATGCACCTACACAAAGAAAGTCCAGGCAGGTTCTTAATCCTACCTAATCAGGCTTCGAAACCTGAACAGATAAGAATTGCCTATGAGAAGCAGCTAACATGAAATAC
>NW_012139080.1:6960380-6968636 GCF_000956105.1 Propithecus coquereli | reverse complement strand
TCGAGAAAAAAAATTAACCTGAATATTTCTATAACCACTAAAAAATAATAATAATAAGCTGATAATGATAATAAATTGCCCCACAAAGAAAACTCCAGCCACAGATAGTCTTACAGATAAATTCCATCAAACATTCAAAAACCAATCATTTCAAAGTTACACAATCTTTTTCAAAGAATAAAAAGAGGTAAAAATGTCCCTATTCGATTTATGAGGCTGGTAAAAATTTGACACAAAAACTTTGACAAAGTTGGCTTTCCAGTCATGTGTCACTTAAGCAGGTATACGTCCTGAGAAATGCCTTGTTAGGCGAGTTCATCATCGTGCAAACATCATGGTGTACTTAACCAATCCTAGATGGCATAGCCTACTGCGCTACGCACCTGGGCTGTATGTGTAGCTATTGCTCCTGGGCTACAGACCCGTACAGTATGTTACTGTATTGAATACTGTAGGCAATTGTAACACAATGCTAAGTATTTGTGTATCTGAACATATCTAAACAGAAAAGGTACATAAAAATATGGTATTATAATTTTATGAGACCACTGCCACTATTGTATATGCAGTCCATTGTTGACCAAAATCTTATGCAGCACATGACTGTATTTAGTAATGTTGACCATGTGCATAAGCTATGACCCAGCAATTCTGCTCCTGGGTATGTTCTCTACTCATGACATGTCCTCTAAGAGACAAGGACAAATGTATTCATATCAGCAAAAGCGGTAACAACACAAATGTCTGTCGACGGAGGAAAGGAAAACTAAATTGGGATATATTGGAATACTACAGTATGATGAAATATTATACAGTACGGAAAATGAATGAACTATGTTCCACACACATGGATGAATTTTGAAAGTGTAATGCTGATCTACATAAAGGAAGCAGACCTCAGAATAAGCGTGACTCAAATTACCTTAAATTCAAAACAAGCAATACAACCAACATATTCTTTAGGCACACATGCATATGCAATAGGACTATTTTGTTAAAAAGCAAGGAAATTATAGTGATAGTGTTAGTGTTTATATTTGTGGGAGTAGGGAAGGAAAACATAAGCATGGCCTACAGGCAGCTCCAAAGACACTAGTGATATTCTGTTTCTCAAACTGGGTAATAAGGGACACAGTATTCATTTTCTCATTTTCTTCTTTTTCATAACCATATCTATGCATTATATGCACTCCTGTTTGATCTCTCTCTCACACACATACACACACACACACATACACACAGCCAAGGCATATTACAATGTACCTTGGATATTCAAAGCCTGGATCAGAAATTACAGGGCTGAAGTTCAGTAGCACATGAACAAAGCAATGAATCTAGAAGAACATAAAAATAATTAAAAGCTGCTGTTTCCATTTAAGACCACATGAAAGAGAATACGCTGAGAGTGCACATGGAGTAATTTAGACTAAATATTAGGAAGAAGAATTTCCTTGTTGGCATAAGATACTGCTATATATTGCAAAGTAAGCATGTTACAATATACAAGAATAGGGCAAGGCAGTTATTTTCCTTGGGTTGGTCTGAGGTAGAGCTGGCCAAGGGATTCTATCGAAGGGCCAACACTATGCCACTACCTATAGCTGTCAGGAGTGCTATCTTCAGAAGAACTCTGATTGCCCCGTCTGCCACATTGGAGGTGGGGAGCCTGCTAAATGTTGCCCTCCCAGATGTTGGGGGATGGCACTAGAACTGCCCAGATGTGCAGGAATAAAACCAGACCATCTTTCATCATGTATTTTGATTCTAGCATTCTCTGGGCATTCACAGCCAAGAATACATGTTTACACATGTCAGAGAGACAAAAAGTAAAATTCGTAATATTTCATAGTAACAAGTGTTTAGTAAATAAGATATCTCAAATCGTCTTTGGAGGGGTTAAGATTGGTTCAGTCATATAGAGAACAATTTGGAAATGGTATCCAATAATTAAATTCACATACCCAATGAGCCAGCAATCTTATTGATAGCAATATATCCTTGGGTGGGTGCTCAAATATATGGTCAAGGGGGTGCCTTACAACATTATTTGTAAAAGCAAAAGTGAAAATCAACCTTAGTATCCATTCCTAAAGGCTGACAAAAGAGACATGATACATCCATGGAATGAGATACCTTGAATCCATTAAATATTATAGAATGAAAGCCATCTGCATGCCTTTGCTATGGCCGGATCTCCATGCTATGTTATTAAATAAACAAAGGAAAGTTTAGAAAAGGGTTTATGGTTGTATAAGATAGAACCCCATTTGTGCCTAGAAGACAAAAACTAAACATCCAAGTTAAATTCTGATACAGATTGCTAGTGGGACTAAAAAATGTTCTCTTCTTCTTCCTGGGCATGTAACTAGGCGACACTCCCCAGCCTTCTTTGCACTTGGTTTGGCCACAGGACTGAATTCTGTCCAAGGAAAGGTCAGTGGACCCGTACTGGAAAACCCTGGGTGTGCCATGATTTCTTTCCCCTTCTTCCCTTCTCACAAGTCAGAACAGACATGCTTACGACCCAGCTTGAAGAGAGCAAAAGCCCGTATGATAGACAAGAAATAAGATAGAAGGAACCTGCACAGAGCCACCTGCTGATCAGGAAAGCCCCCATTTTCTATGCAGTTTCTCGATATTATTGGATGTCTTTATTACGACAGCCAGTCTTCACCATACTATCAACATCTTCATCAACATATAAACATGGATTTTCTTTACTTTTCCTGAAAGGAATAGTTGTCTTTTATCTTTTCTGAAAGGAATCTTGAGACGTTCTGTACACTGGTTGCATTTACAGAGAGAGGTAAGGTAAAAGTAGGATTGGGAAGAGGCCTTCACTTCTCTTTTCGTACATTTAAATACTGCTTGAATGTTCTAATTTAATGCCTGCATTACTTTTATCTTTAACAGGGTTTGTCTTGGAAAAGGGACTGTGACCTTTTTGTTGTTTTCTTCTTACACTTCTTTGAATTAAAAATATATACATAAGCATCATTAGCCATCAGGGAAATACAAATTAAAATCACAGTAAGATGTGATACACAACTATCAGAATGGCTAAAGTAAAAACTAGTGACAACACCAAATGCTGGTGAGGATGTGGAGAAAATGAATCACTCATACATTGCTGGTGAGAATGAATGGTACAGCCACTCTGGAAAACAGTTCAGCAGTTTCCTAAAAAACTCACCATGCAACTACCATACAACCCAACAATTGCTCTCTTGAGCATTTGACCCAGAAAAATAAAGACTATGTTCACATACACACACACACACACACACACACACACACACACACAAAACCCTATATATTAATGTTTACAGCAGCTTTATTTGTGTAACCAAGAACTGGAAACAACCTAGATGTTCTTCAATGGATGAATGATTAGACAAACTGTGGTACAGCCACATCATGGAATATTAGTCACAACTAAAAAGGAAAAAACTATTGATATGATGATCTTGAGGAATCTCCAGAGAATTATGCTGAGTGGAAAAAAGCCAATCCAAAAAGGTTACATAGTATATGATTTCATTTATGTAACATTCTTGAAATAGCAAAATTATAGAAATGGAACAGATTTCCACTAAGAGACTAGAGGTTGCCAGAGGTTAAAGAGCAGATGGGAGTAAGAGGGAAGTGGGTGTGGCTATAAAAGGGCAACACAAGGTAGCCTTGTGGTGATGGAATTGTTCTGTATCCTACCTGTATCAATGCCTATAACCTGATTGTGATACTGTGATACTGTACATCCTTCTTTGCAGGATGTTACCACTGGGAGAAATTGGGTAAAGAGTACATGTTATCTTTCTGTATTATTTCTTGTAACTGTATGAATCAACAATTATCTCAAAATTAAAAATCTGCCTTGGAGAGTGACACCAGCAACATGGCAAACTAGGACATCCCCCCCTCCCCACAACTTAGGATTCATATTTTGAGGGGATCTGGACTACCCACCAAAAAAGCAGCACCAGGATAGCTCCTGATTACAATGAAGAAGCTGCAGCAACTCACGGGAGCACAAAAACTGAGGATGGACACATAGAAAAGCATTAGAAGCATTTCACCTGTGTCACCCCCATCTCCCAGCCTGGCACACTTTGACTCCAAAAGGGATTCCCTTGGCTGGGACTTCCCTTAATGGGAAGGTTATACAATGAATAAAATGCAAAATTCAATAGACAGCTCAACAGCAGACTCAATCTAACAGAAGAAAGAATCTGTGAAGTCAAAGACAAGTCATTGGAAATTATCCAGTCAGAGGACAAAAAGAAAAAATAATAAAAAAGAATGAAGAAAGCCAAAAGATTTATGGGACACCAACAAGCAAACCAATACATGCAGTATAGAATTTCAAGGAGATGAGAGAGAGAGAGAAAAAGGCAGCATGCAAGTAAAGAAATAGATTCTTAAAACTCCTCTAATGTTGGGAGGGAAATGAACATTCAGATTCATGACTCTTAAAGGACCTCAAATAGGATCAGCCAAAAGAAGAGTACTCTGAGACACATGATCAAATTGTCAAAAGTCAAGAAGAAAGAGAAAATTTAGAAAGCAGCAAGAGAAAACAGGACCCCTAAGACTACCACCAGATTTCTCAGCAGAAACCTTGCAGGTGAGGAGAGAGTGAAGTGATATATTCAAAATACTGAAAGAAAAAAACTCTGCCAACCAAGAATACTATACCCAGCAAAATTAACCTTTAAAAAGGAAGGGAAGAGAGTCTTTTACAGACAAACAAAAACTGAGTAAGTTCATCACCACAGACTTAGAAGAAATACTAAAGAGAGTTCCTCAAATTGAAATGAAAACACACTAAACAGCAACACAAAAGCATATGAAAACATTAATCTCACTGGTAAGGGAAAATACACGGACAAATACAGAATAATTTAATGTTGTAATGGTGATATATAAGTTACTTTTAATCCTAATATAAAAGGTAAAAGATAAAAATTTGTTAATAGAGACTGGGTGTGGTGGCTCACACCTATAATCCCAGCACTTTGGGAGACCGAGGTGGGAGGATCAGTTGAGGCCAGGAGTGAGACCCTGTCTCTAAAAAAAACAAAAAAAAATTAAAAAACTAGCCAAGCATGGTGGCATGTGCCTGTAGTTCCAGCTATTCAGGAGGCTGAGGCAGGAGTGTCATTTGAGCCCAGGCTTTGGAAGTTGCAGTGAGTTATGATGACACCACTGCACTCCAGCCTAGGCAACAGAGCAAGAGCCTGTCTCAAAAAAAAATTTTTTTTAATAGATGTGCAATAGATAAAGCAAACTCTGACTACAAAAACATAAAGAGGAGGGGAAAAGGTGTGAAGTTTTTGTATGTGATTGAAGTTAAGTTGTTATCAACTTAAAATAGATAGTTATAACTACAAGATATTTTATGCAGCCTTGGGCAGACCACAATGGAAAAAAGAAGCTGTTATAGATACATAAAAGGTAAAGAAAAAAGAATAAAATCATCAAATATTAAGAACAACAGCAAAAGAGGAAGAGGGACAAAACAACTATAAACATAACAGACAGAAAACAATTACAAAATGGCAATAGTAAGTTCTCATCTAACAATAATTACATTGAATGTAAGTGGATAAAACTCCCCAGTTAAAAGGCATAGAGTGGCTGAATGGATTAAAAAAAAAAACAAGATCCAGTGATATGCTGTCTACAAGAGACTCACTTTAAAGACACACATAGGCTTAAAGTGAAGGAATGGCAAAAGATATTCCATGTAAATGGTAGCCAAAAGAAGGCAGGAGTGGTTATACTTATATGAGACAAAATAGACTTTAACTCAAAATTGTCTCTAGAGACAAAGAAGGTTATTATATAGTGATAAAAGGGTAATAGGAAGATATAATAATTATAAATATATGTGCACCCAACATCAAAGTACCTAAATATATAAAGCAAATATTGACAGATCTGAATAGGGAAATTGGCAGCAATATAATAATAGTAGGGGACTTCCATATCCCACATACAACAATGGCTAGAACATTCAGACAGAAAATCAGTGAAGAAATTGCTGACTTAAACACCACCACAGACCAAATGGACTTAACAGACATATATAGAACTTTCTACCCAACAGCAGAATAATACACATTTTTCTCAAGAACATATAGAACATTCTCCAGGATAGATCACGTTAGGTTACAAAACTTAAGATTGAAATTATCCCAAGTATCTTTTCTGATCACAATGAATGAAACTAGACATCAATAACAGCAAGAAAATGTGAAAATTCACAAATACATTGAAACTAAACAACACAATCTTGAACAACCATTGAGTCAAAGAGGAAACCAAAAGGTAATTTTAAAAGTATCTCAAGACAAACAAGAACAAAAACACAACATATCAAAACTTATGGGATGTAGCAAAAGCAGTACCAAGAGGGACGTTTACAGCAATAAATACCTACAGTAAAAAAGAAGAAAGATCTCAAATAATCAACCTAACTTTACACTCCAAGTAATTAGATGAAGATGAACAAACTAAGCCCAAAGCTAGCAGAAGGAAATAATAAAGATTAGAGCAGAAACAAATCAGAAACTAGAAAAACAATAGAAAAAAAACAACAAAACTAAGAGTTGATTTTTTAATAAGATAAACAAAAGCAACAAACCCTTAGCTACTCTAACCAGGAAAAAAAGAGAAAGAAAACTTAAATGACTAAAATCAGAAATGAAAGAGGCAACATTACAATTGATACCACAGAAATACAGAGGATCATAAGGGATTACTATGAACAATTATATGCCAAAATTGTGTAACCTAGAAGAAATAGATAAATTCCTGGAAATTTACGACTTACAAAAACCAAGTCAAAAAGAAATAGAAAGCCTGACTGGACAGATAACTAACAAACAAGGAGATTCAATTAGTAATCAAAAACCTCCCAACAAAAAACCCAGGACCAGATGACTTCATGGATGAATTATGCCAAGCATTCAAAACAAATTAATACAATGCTTCTTAAACTCTTCCAAAAAATAGAAGGGGGAATACTTCAAAACAGGCCAGCATCACCCTCATATAAAAACCAGACAAAGATACCACAAAAAAAGAAAACTACAGGCCAATATCCTTGATGAACATAGATACAAAAATTCTCAATAAAATACTAGCAAACTGAACTCAACTGCACATTAAAAGTATCATATACCATGACCAAGTAGGATTTACATCTGGGATGCAAGGATAGTTCAATATATGCAAATTGATATTGATATATCACCCTAACAAAATGAAAGAAAAAAACCCTACAATCAGGAAAAAAGCCCTAGAAGCAGGAAAAAGCATTTGACAAAGTTCAATACCCATTCATGGTTAAAATTTTCAATAAAGTATGAGTAGAAGAAACTTACCTCAATGCAATAAAGGCCATATATTAATATGAAAAGCCCACAGCTAATATTATACTCAATGGTGAAAAGCTGAATGCTTTTCCTCTAAGATCAAGAACAAGACAAGGATGTTCACTCTCTCTACTTCTTTTCCTGGAAGTCCTAGCCAGAGCAATTAGACAAGAAAAAGAAACAAAACTATAAAAATTCAAAAGGAAGAAATAAAATTATCTCTGCAGGTTACATGATCATACATGTATTATAGAAAACCCTAAAGACTCTAGAAAAAAAAACACAGCTGAAAACAAATTCAGTAAAGTTGCAGAATAAAAAACAAACATGCAAAAACCAGTGGCTTTTCTATTCACAAACAATTAATTATCCAAAAAGGAAAATAAGAAAACAATCTCATTCACAATAGCAACAAAAAGAAAAAAACATTTAGAAATAAACTTAACCAAAACTGGTGAGAAACTTGTACACTGAAAATTATAAAACATTGATGAAGGAAATGAAACTCCTTCAGATAAATAGAAAGGTAACCATGTTCATAGGTTGTAAAAATAATATTCTTTAAATGATAATACTATCCAAAGTGATCTACAGATTTAATGCAATCCCTATCAAAATCTCAATAACATTTTTCTTAGAAAAGCAATCTTTAAATTCATATGAAACCACAAAAGACAACAAATGACCAAAACAATCTTGAGTAAGAAGAACAAACACTTCCTGACTTTAAAATATATTACAAAGCTACAGTAATCAAAACAGAATGCTGGCCGGGCGTGGTGGCTCACGCCTGTAATCCTAGCACTCTGGGAGGCCGAGGTGGGTGGATCACTCAAGGTCAGGAGTTCAAGACCAGCCTGAGCAAGAGCGAGACCCC
>NW_012139080.1:6949918-6960095 GCF_000956105.1 Propithecus coquereli | reverse complement strand
AGAATGCTGTAATAACATTAAAAAAAAAAAAAAACATATAAACCAATGGAACAGAATAGAAAGCCCTGAAATAAATCCAGACATCTATAATCAACTGCTTCTCAACAAAGATGGCAGGAACACACAATGGGGAAAAGACAGTCTCTTTAATAAGTAGTGCTGGGAAAATTAGATATCCACATGCAGAAGAATGAAATTGGACCTTATCTCACACCTTATATACAAATCAACTCAAAATGGATTAAATACTTAAATGTAAAACCTGAAACCATAAAACTATTAGAAGAAAACCTGGGGAAGAAGCTTTTTGACATTGGTCTGGGCAACAATTTTTTCGATATGACACCAAAAGCACAGGCAACAAAAGCAAAAATAGACATGTGGAATTGTATCAAACCAAAAAGCTCCTACACAGCAAAGGAAGCAATCAACAGAGTTCAAAAGCAACCTATGGAATGGGAGAAAATATGTACAAACCATATATCTGATGAATTAATATCCAAAATATATAAGGAACTCATATAACTGAATACCAAAAGTAATTATAATAACCTGATTAAAAAATGAACAAAGGACCTGAATAGATATTTTTCAAAAGAAAACATACAAATGGCCAACAGGTATTTGAAAAGGTGCTCAATATCACTATCATTAATCATCAGGAAAAATGCAAATCAAAACCACAATGAGCTATCACCTCATAGCTGTTAGAATGGCTGTTATAAAAAGACAAACTATAACAAGTATTGCCAAGATGTGGAGAAAAGGGAACCCTTGTACACTGTTGGTTAGAATGTAAGGTGGTACTGCCATTATGGAAAACTATATGGAAGTTTCTCAGAAAATAAAAAATAGAACTACCTCATGATCCAGCAATTCTGCTTCTGGGTATATATCCGGAGGAAATCAGGTTCTCCTCAAGATATGCTCACTTCCATGTTCATTGCAGCATTATTCACAATGGCCAAGACATGGACCTTCGATTAACAGATGAATGGGCAAAGAAAATATAGTACACACACACACACACACACACACACACACACACACACTCCATAGTGGAATATTATTCAACCTTTGAATTGAAGGAAATCCTGACATTTCTGACAACATAGATGAACCTAGAGGACATGATGCTAAGTGAAATAAGCCAGACACAGAAAGACAAATATTTCACAACCTCCCTTATATGTGGAATCTACAATAACCAAACTCATAGAAGTAAAGTAGAATAGTGGTTTCCAGGGGTTAGGGGAAGGACAAACGGAGATTATAAACACAAAATTTGAATTATGCAAGATGAGTAAGTTCTGGAGACCTAACAGATAGCATTGTGAATATAGCTAACAATACTGTATTGTATACTTAAAATCTGCTAAGAAGATAGATTCTTAAGTGTTCTCACCACAAAAACAAAACAAAACAAAATGTTAATGATATAAGGTAATAGATATGCTCATTAATTTGATCGTGGTGATTATTTTACAATGTATACACATATCAATATATTGTCATATACCTTAAATATATACAATTTTTATTTGTCAGTTATACCTCAATAAAGATGGATGGGGAAATTCAATTCTTTAAAAAGTTAAAGGAGAACAAAAGAAATACACAAAAATTAGATGGCAGTGCTCTTGAAAAGGGCACAGGGGATGTATGTGCAGTGGGTGGGTGCTGCATGGGGCTTGAGTGAGGCCTCCCTGCTTGTGGCTGGTTGGGCTGAGTGATTTTCCACAGGCCAGAGTGATTGCACATGTTTCCCTAGCAAGCTCTGTCTATGACTGGGCAGAACTGACGGCATGGCAGGCCATAAATTTGCAGTCTTTATCCGACCTAAGCCTATTTGTTTGCTCATAATTGTTGGGTTTTTCTTGTGGCCTCCAGTAATTAGAGGTAGATGAGGGCTGTAGGTCTCCTCTCCCATAACCTAGCCAGCAGATGGTGTGTTACAATGCTAGCAAGCCTCAGACTGAACTCTACTACACATAAAACATTTATTAGTAAGCCATGTCAAAATAGTCAGGAACCTGTTCTTCTAAGCTCAGTGGAATACCCAGCTCTCTGTCCCTCAGGCAGTCCTCTAAATGCCTTGCATGAAGGCTCATCCCAAGTAGACATGATGATATTCTGGAGGAAGGATGTGGTCAACCTTTTGGCTGGATCAGGTGACAGAATCCTCCACTAAGTGGCAAGACATGGATCTAAATCACAGTCCAAGAATACTACTCTACCACGCTCACCCAATATTACACCTTTGTTCGTACAAGGGCGGAAGTGCCTGTACAATATTTCTAACCAATCCACATATCTTGAACTGCATTTCTTCACCATAAATAATTTCCTCAGGAAAACTATTTATAACACCTGTTAGGCTAAGGGGAAAGCCTTCTAATGAAGGTCAAGTTAGCTGAAGCATAGAGGTCAATGAACTCTGATTTAGCATTTTTTTTACCATCTTTTTTTTTTTTTTTAATTTTCTTATGAGACAGAGTCTCACTCTGTTGCCTGGGCTAGAGTGCCGTGGCGTCAGCCTAGCTCACAGCAACCTCAAACTCCTGGGCTCAAGCAATCCTCCTGCCTCAGCCTCCCGAGTAGCTGGGACTATAGGTATGCGCCACCATGCCCGGCTAATTTTTTCTATATATTTTTAGCTGTCCAAGTAATTTCTTTCTATTTTTTAGTAGAGACAGGGTCTTGCTCTTGCTCAGGCTGGTCTCAAACTCCTGAGCTCAAATGATCCGCCCCCGCCTCGGCCTCCCAGAGTGCTAGAATTACAGGCGTGAGCCACCGCGCCCGGCCTGATTTAGCATTTTTAAAAATTAACTAAAAACTCGATTTGTCCAGGGTCCTGGAAGAAATAAGACAGCACACTTAAATTAGGTAATGTGAAGAGAGTTTACTAAAGGGACAATTTACAAAGTGTGGGTGTAGAGAAACTACACAGGACAGTGCAATGCACTGGGGCTCATAAGAGCAGAACTGCTGTTACCCAGGGGATCCGAAAGGCTGGGGGGATGAACAGTTACTAGAATGTGGAGAAAGAGCCATGTGGAGAAGCCCATCCAACAGGAGCTGCGACCTTCAGCAGAGGACACAGCCAGTCTTCTACGATCTGCAGGGAGTTAACCCGAACTCACTCTCCTCTCTCCCTCCTACCTGTTGCCAGTGTTCCCCACTGGCCCACCCAGCTGAAATCAGAGGCCAAGGAAGCCCAATAGTGTACATCAGCTTCCTGGGGCACAGGGAACGGATCCAGAGGGGCAGGTAGGAGAAACCAATACACGCCACCACTGAGCAGTACCGGATGAGGGTACTTCAACTGTTATCCAACTGCTGCAGAAATGTGGACTACGACTAGCCAACCTTAAACAAATTTACCATACAACCCAGTGACTCCACTCCTAGGTAACCCACTCAAGAGAAATGGAAACATATGTCCACACAGAAACTCATGTATCAACAGTCATAACAGCATTATTCGTAATAGCCAAAAATGGAAACAACCCAAACATTCATCAACTGGTAAATGAATAAACTAAATGTAGTATATCCATATAATAGGATATTATTCTGAAATAAAAATTAAAGAACTACTGACACATGCTATAACATGAATAAGCCTAAAAAACCTGCTAAGTGGAAGAAGCCAGTCACAAAGGACCACATGTTGTATGGTGGCATTTATATGAAATGTCCTGAAAAGATTAGTGGCAGCCTAGGGCTACAGATGGGGGTGGGGGATTAATCATAACCAGGTGTGAGGGACCTTATTCGGGTGATGGAAATGTTCTAAAACTGGGTGGTGGTGATGGTAAACAATTTAAAACAGGTGAATTTTTTTGAGATATAAATTATATCTCAAAAAGCTGTTTAAAATTAAAAAACTAATTGACCCACGTGCATATCACACTGTTACAGCCCAACCAGGTTCATTGCCTGCTGCTCAAGAGGAGGCCAATACACTGAGACAGCAGGGTTACGGCAGAGGAAGGGTTTAATATCGCAGCTACCATCCAAGGAGATGGAGGAATTTCTCAAATCCATCTTCTCAAGAATTTGGGAGAAAGGGTTTTTAAAGATAGTTTGGCAGGCAAGGGGCTAGGGAATTGGGTCTGCTGATTGGCTGGGGATGAACTCATAGGGCTGGGAAGCAGAGGTTATCTTCTTGGTTGGGAGATTTCCTGGGTAGGGGGTCTCAAGGCTGTGGATTCGTTCTCTTGCCTGTCCACGAGTCCGGTTGGCATCAGTGTGTCCCCTCGGAATGCAGAATCCGAAAAATACTTCAAAGACCAGTCTTAGGCTTTATAATAGTAAGGTCATCTAGAGAGGCACAAGTGTTGGGCTTTACAATGGCAATGTCATCTATAGAAGTAGTGGGGGAGTCACGAATCTTGCACCTATCAGGGAGGATAGTGCCATGAAGCAGTCACCAGTTATAGCAGTAAGGAAGTTAGGGAAAAATTCCCGATTAACTTCTGGCTATATCTATACTTTTATAAAAATCAGACTTTGATTACTATTTACACCTTATGGCTCTATGTTATTTTAATATAGATGGTTTCAACACGATCTATGCTGAAGTTTTTAAAAGTGAATTATATTCACTCAAACAGGTGATCTTCGACCATGACTCTGGACAGCTGAAGGTACTGACACCACCAAGATATTGTCACAAGTTCCACCCCTGATCTGGAATCTGTACAGTGAGGTGTCACTTTATAAAAGAGAGGCAATCATGCATCTGTTGTTCCCTTTAAATACTAATAGTTGATTTCCTAAAATAGTCAAACGTGACATAAAAAAAGTTTATTCATGACAGTTTGGCTGGAACATAGCTATGATTTAAAGGAAGTTAAGGCTCAGAAAACCTCTCAAAGACTTTCATGTCAATATTTATTGACCCTACATGATGCTCTGCTCTGGCCAGACTGAGCAAAGGAGAAGGAGGCAGCAGGTTCCCTGAAAGAAACACCTTCGGCTGTGCTTGTCACGCTCTCCTCTGAAAAACAACCACCACAAAAAACTGAACCAACAGTGAATCTGAATGTAAACTGTGGACTCTGGGTGATAACGATGTGTCAGGTTCATCGATCACTATGACAAACGCAGCACTCTGGTGGGGGAAGCGCATAACCGGGAGGCCGTGCCTGTGAGGGGGCAGGAGGTACCTGGGAAATCTCTGGACCCTCTGCTCAATGTTGCTGTGAAGCTAGAACTGCTCTACAAAATAAAGTCTATCAAAAAAATTTTTTTTTAATTTTTTAAAAACATCAACCAAGGACTGTGCTATTTCAAGACTGACCCCTGCCAATGACATCCCCAAGTCTCCTCCCTCTGTCTCGCCATGGAAAATCTCCCACCCCCACCTCCAGCCCCCATTTTTGAGTCTTGGAATCCGTCAAAAGGATGGCTAAAGAATTAAGCACCTTTGTCTCAATTCGCTTCATCAGCCTTCTCAAGGGGAGATTGTCCATTAAATTGAAAACAATTTGCATTTTCAGCACAAAGGATGCTCTCTGCCTGGTGGGCTTCCAGCCTCTCCTTAATTGTGCCATTTCTCTCAAGAGCCATAGACCTTTTAAAGGTTCCATGTGAAGTGGTCTGGGCCAGGAGGGGGGCACGGGAGAACACTTGGTTGTCTGGGCCGGCATTGTTCCCTTTGTCCGCTCGAGCAGGACTCAATCTTATTCCAGAATGTCCGGGCTGACAGGCTCCATACACGGGCTTTGCCACCCCCTTTTCAGCAAGTTAAGCCGCAGGAGCCCTCCCTCTCCCAGAATTCACCGCCAACCCGTCCGGAGGAAGAATGGCCGCGGCCGTGATGAATGGGCCTTGTTTTCCTTCTACTGTATGTTGGGGCCTGGGTCAAGGAAGGTGCTTGTAGCTGCTAATCTACAATGGGTGGTGGGAACGCAGGGAAAGACAGGGCTTCCTCTGTGTGGCGGAGAATAAAAGACAGGGCTTGAATTCAGGTGCTAAAGGAGTGGAAGTGGCGTGAAAAAGAGGGTGAGCAGTGGCTTCCGAGGTAGGAAGAGCAGACTCGCTCCCGTCCTTCCCACCACCCCTGGCCCAGCCCTCGCCACGGTTTTTTCCCACCTGCTTCAAGTAATGCTTGAGATTCCTTTAACAGGAGGCGAAGCCTCTCCTGCCACTCTAAATATAAATACCGATTAGATTAAAATGCAATATAGAATAGGCTTCTGGGAAGGTGGAGGAGAAGTACTACTTTTCCCATTCCCACAATTAGGCACAATTTAAAAACCCGAACATAATACATAAAATAAACATAAGAAGACTCGAACACATGAAGAGAAGATCAGGCAGGGGGCCTCACAGCGATGATTTTCCAGGCTTTCTTTTTTGCTTCCTGTACCCCAGACTTCTCACTGGAGAAGCTGGCCATTCAGAAATGCCAACCGGTGCAGACATAAAAAGTCCCAACAAAAGCTTGCTCTCTCTAACCAAAGGACCAGAAAAGGGGAAGCCTAGCAAGACAGAAAACTTTTAGATAATAACTGCTCTACTCCAAGCAAGCATCTCAGAAAAAAACTATGGCCCCGCCCCCACTCCTTTTACTAAAGCCTGAGGGAGAGCTGAGATCTCCACTCTAGTGAGGCTCTGTAGCAAGGAGCCCCCACACCCCTGCCAGGCTGCCATCAGAGAAGATCAAGTAGGGAGCCGAGGCTTTCACCCCAGCTGCCACCACCCCCCAACTTCTCTTCTCCCTCCTCCTGGAACGATAACAGAGGGGGCCTTGTGGAGAACTAGGACTTTCACCGCTACCCAGTGGTCATGAGGCCTCCTTCCCCAAGTGTCACTGGAGGCCTGTGGAGAGCAGTAAAGAGGTACTCCTGCCCCTCCCAGCCACAGTGGTGTCAGCAGAGGCCTCAGAGGGAGCCAGAATTCCCACCCCCACCCTGCAGTAATGAGGTAGCAGTATCCGACAAGTGGAGAACCTGGGCCTCCACCCCACCTGGAGGCCCAAGTTAGCCCCCACTCCTCAAAGCAATGTCAGTATGGACCAAAAGAAACAGAAGATTGAAATAAGATCCAAAGTCTCATAACATAAAACCAAAAATGTCTAGGAGTCACTCAAAAATCACTCATCATACAAAGAATCAGGAAGATCTCGATCTGAATGAGAAAAGATAATCAACAGATGCCAACATTGAGATAACACAGATGTTAGCATTATCTGACATGATTTTAAAGCATAAAAATGCTTCAACAAGCCATTAAGAACACATGAAAAACAAATGGAAAATATAGAAAGTTTCAGCAAAGAAATAGAAGATGGAAAGAAGAATCAAATGAACATTTTAGAACTGAAAAATATAATAACCAAAGTAAAAAGTGCAATGGATGGGATTAATAGCAGAATGAAGGGGATGAAGAAAAGAATCTGTGAACTTGTAGACAAGTAACCCAGTCTGAGCAACAGAGAAAAAAATACACTGAAAAAGGGAACAGAATCTCAGGGACCCATTGGACTACAAAAAAAAAAATCTAACATTCATGTTATTGGGGTATCAGGAGAGAAAAGTGCAGGGCTGAAACAGTATTCAAAGAAATAAGTTTTCCAAATTTGTGAAAAGTTATAAACTTATAGATTCAAGAGGCTGAGTGAACCTCAAAAAGGATAAAGCCAAAGAAATCCATGCCAAGAAACATGTAACCAAACTTTGAAAACTAAAGACAAAGAAAAATATCTTGAAAGCAGAGAGAGAAATAATACCTTATTTATTGGGGAAAGGCAATCCAAATAACATTGGATTTCTCATCAGAAACCATAGAGGCCAGAAGGAAGTGGTACAACATTTTTTAATTGCTAAAAGAAAAGGACTGTCACCTGCAAATCCTATATCCAGCGAAACTATCCTTCAGCAATGAAGGGGAAATCATTCTTGAAAAAAGAAAAACTAAGAGAAATTGTAGCCAGCAAACCTACCCTAAAAGAATAGCTAAAGGAAGTTCTCCAAACAGAAAGCAAGTGACAAAAGAAGGAATCTTGGGACACTGGGAAGAAACAAAGAACAACAGAAAGAGAAAAACAGGGGTAAATATAATATATTTTCATTCTCTATGATGGTTCATTTTATGTGTCAACTGGGCTAACCCCTGGTACCCAGATATTTGGTCAAACACTATTCTATATGTCTCCATGGAGGTATATTTTTAGATGAGATTAACACTGAAATTAATAGACTTTGAGTAAAGCATATTTTCCTCCATAATGTAGGTAGGCCTCACCTAATCAGCTGAAAGCTTTAATGAAACAAGATTGACCTTCCTGGAGGAAGAGGGAATTCTGCCAGTAGACGGCCTTTGAATTTGAACTTAGCATTGGCTCTTCCCTGGGTCTTCAGCCTGCTAACCTACCCTGCAGATTTTGGACATGCCAGCCTCCATCATCATGTGAGCCAAGTCCTTAAAATAAATATCTCTATCTCTTGCATGTATGCGCTCTCTCTACATATATGTATATGTGTATATATAAAGAGACACACGCTCACATACACACCCTATTGGTTCTGTTTCTCTGAAGAACCCTGACTAATACAATCTCAAAAAAGAAAAGGCACTGTATATGAAAGGAAGCACTGTTTAAATACTCAATAAGAACAGCGAATAACCTTGGAAAGGTTACTCTGTGTAAAGCACTTTGCCCACCTCATCCTATTTTTTTTTTTTTTTTTTTTTGAGACAGAGTCTCACTTTGTTGCCCGGGCTAGAGTGACCTCATCCTATTTAACCCTGACAAAAGCCCAGGTGAGATTGACTTCACCTCCAGCTCACAGATGTGGAAATTCAGCCAGCGAGCATCAGAGGCAGGGTTTGCACACACGTGTCTGATCCATTCCCACCTTGGTCTCTTAACCATTGCGGTCCACAGCATTCCAGACTCCGAACTGCTTTCCTGGAAGCAGCAATTATTAGGGAGAAAAGAATGAGCTTTCTGGAAGGGAGAAGAGCCTGCATGAAGGAGAGGTTGGGAGCCCAGAAAATTGTTTTACACGGCCTCAGAAAAGAACAAAAGGCAAAGAAGAAAAAGATCCCACAAGGAGAAGAGCACGGCAAGAATCAGTACAGGACAGAACAGAAAGTTAGGACTTGAGGGCTTTGGGGAGGTATCTTTTGTGCCAGTAAAGACACAGAAGCCCAGAAAGGATATGTAACTTGTCCAAAATCATCAGACAGTGAATGTCAGAGCAAAGACTGGAACCCACGGCTCCCAACCCCCAGGCCATTGCTTTGTGACACGGTAAAGAAATGAGTGGCTAAGAAGAGCTTCCACACGGGGTCCCCTCTAAGTAGAAAAAAGAGTGTCTGACTCTTGAGCTACCAAGGGGACCACACGCAGGTCAGGTTAGCATGAATTTGAGGAAAGAATCTGGAAAACCAGAAAGAAAGAACATGAATTGTTCAACAATTCAGAGAACTTAGAGGTAAGGTGATTAATCTTTTGGTTGATATTAGGGCTTTCCAGAAACCTAGTGTAAGCTGGGAAATCGTTATATTAAAGGTTATATAGTTTTAATGCAAACAGCTAGAAAGCTTTCCTTCTGATTTTTTGGGATGGAAGACACCTTGTTTTAAAAAGTGGTTGCTGGGTGGTGTCTCCAACCTCAACACTCAAATATGACCACTCATCTTTCAAATGCTGGCCACCACTGATCACCAGTAAGTTACCGTATGCGATTAGGATGACCACAAAGAAGAACTCTTTACCTTAAAATAAAAACAGAGTTGAAGCAGAAGGTCAGTTAACAAAAAGTCATCATCAGGGATGAAGGATGAGGGGGACAGACCCAAAGGACTAGTGCAAAGAGCTTTTTTAACTGTCATGGTTTCTGTTTGTTAATATCCCCAAAGTTTCTATCCAGTGCCTCCAAGATGCCTTGCCCTGCCATTTCACAGAAGTGGTTTTATTATGATGCAGGCCTTCAGGGACAAGAAACACTTCGTACCATACTGTGGTTAATGCAGTTTCCATATGAACTGAATGTTTTTGCCCCCCCCCACCACCAAATTTTATATGTTGAAATCCTAACCCCCAATTTGATGATATTTGGAGTTGGGGCCTTTGGAGGGTGATTAGATCATGAGGGCCAGGCCCTCAGGTTGGGATTTGCGCCCCTGTAAGAAGAAACACGAGAGAACTTGCTTCCCC
>NW_012139080.1:6948736-6949093 GCF_000956105.1 Propithecus coquereli | reverse complement strand
GTGCAGTGGTGTCATCTTAGCTCACTGCAGCCTCCAACTCCTCACCTCTAGCCATCCTCCTGCCTCAGCCTCCCAAGTAGCTGGGACTATAGGCGAACACCACCATGCCCGGCTACTTTTTAAATTTTTTGCAGTGTCAGGGTCTTGCTATTGCCCACGCTGGTCTCGAACTGCTGGGCTTGAGAGACCCTCTTGACTCAGACTCCCAAAGTGCTGGGATTACAAGTGTGAACCACTGCACCTGATGAAGGTGTTGTTGATATTTTAGCAGCCATCCTGTTACAATTTCTGGGATTCTTTGTATTCTTCTGTTACATTTGATATGGTTCTAGAGGTCAGTATAATAGGCATGAGGAA
>NW_012139080.1:6943422-6946426 GCF_000956105.1 Propithecus coquereli | reverse complement strand
TGTGGGTGTGTGTGCCCAACTTTAAAATATAAGCCTCTGTAAAGACCTTAGCATTTCATTCAAAGAGATGCCAAAACCATGACCTTATGCCCTTCACCTTAACCTCAGTCATGGGGCTGAAATTCTGCATGGTGGTTCCAATAGATAAATACCTTTGGGAGGCAGCATTTAATCCACACAAACCAGACCCAGATTTCATACAGAGATCTTTGTCGCCTTGATCCTGTAATATTCTCACTTCATAAAAGTGATGAACCATTATTTTTTAATAAAGTGAATTAAAAGTATTTGAATTTTAAAATTTTGAAACACCCTTTAACAAAATGGAAGCAGCACCCTGGGCTTTTGAAAATCTGGATAAGAGGACACAAAAATTTTTGCATTATTTATTATTTGTATTATCAGAAAAGCCCAAAAAGAAGACAACCCAGCTTGTGGGGCCAAGGACAAGCACATGGGCGAGAGTTAAGCAGCAACCTTCTCTAATTATTCTCCTGAAGCCCCACATCTTGTGTTTCAGACAATTCTAATTTCACTCATACTTTCTAATCCCCAAATTAAAATCCCCTGAAAGAATTACATCTTTGCTCTCAAAGAGAAAAGATGCAATATCTCTTTTGAGACATAAATAACAATAAACAGGAACAACAACAGAACAAGAGATGGAACGCTCCCCTTACCTGCCCACTGGCCCATTGACCGCAAGAAAGGTGTTGGCCAAACTTTCCAGAAGTTCAGTAAAACACATCTGAAGAATCTCACGCACTTCACCAGGCAGACCAGGCACACCAACAACCCTACAAAAATGAAGAACGGCTCTAGAACTTCCTCCATGGCTGCACCGTGGCAGATGCTGTTTCAGACGCGGCCCTGGCCCACTCTACCCAATCTCCTCCCGGGAGTCACTGGGTGCATTCCATTAGGTCGGGGGCATTTAGATTAAAGTAACTTCTTTACACAGTCCTCTGATTCACAGTCTTTTGAATAAGGCTTTGTTACCATGGAGGAGCTGGTGAAGAAGTAAAAGGTGGATATGAAGAAAGAAAAACAAACCTAGACAAATAAAAAATGGCAGCCCAAGGTTCTCTCCCTGAATTTGGAAATCAAAAAGCCTGCAAAATCCAAATCACTCTTGTATTTAACAACTATTTATTGCTTGCCTACTAAGTGGGATCTGCCATTCAAGGCATTGAGAAAATAACAGTGACCAAGATGGGGTTTCTCTGTCTTGGAGCTTAGATTCTGGTAGGAGAGACAAACAATGAGCAGATACATAAGACAATGTCAGATATAAGTGCTATAAAAAAAAGCACCATGGAGCAATGTGTTTGGGTGACTACTCAGGGAATACTTCAGAGAGGGTGTTCAGGAACGAATTCTGTGAAGAAGTGGCATTCTGAGTTGAAATCTGAATGAAAAGAAGGAGCCAACCCTGCAAAGATGAGGTTCCCGGCTGATGGGACAGCTTTTCCAAGGCCCTGAAATGAGAAATATTGATGCATTTGAGGAATAAATAGGACTATGCAGTAGAGGAACTGCTCTGCAGAGAGTGAGAGAGGAAAAGGCCAGAGGAGGAGGGTGGAGTCAGATGCTCTTGGTGAGGTGTTTGAACTTTTGTCTAAGAACAACAGGAAACCATTGAGGAGGCTTAGGAAATAGAGTTGGATAATCTGAATTATGCTTTGAAGAAGTCACTGGAGGCTGAGAGAAGACCTTTGGGGGTGGGGATGGAGGGTGGGTGCACCAACTAAAGCAAGGAGCATGAGGAGACTCTGAAGTCACCCAGGAAGAATCCCAGGAGTCAGTCCTTGGCCCTCTCTCTTTTCTGTCTGTGCTCATTCCTTTGGTGACACTATCCAATCTCTTGACTTGCAGAACTCCCTGTATGCTGAGGATCCCCAAATTTAGAACTTCGGCTGGTCCCCCTGGCTGGTTATCCAGACTTGCATACATGTCTACTTGCTACCTTCACTGGAATCCCTCATTACTGCTATAAATTTGTCATTATTTCTGAGCCTTTCTAGGACAAAACTAGGAAACACTTTTTTTTAAGTGAGTATACTTCGTAAGTCATTCAAATGTGGGATTCTGTGAGTTTTACTTAATAGCTTTCATTTTATATTTGGATTGTTTTCCTCTGATACTGAAAATCTTGATCCCTAAACTCATATTTGTTTTTACCTCTGGGATGTGTATATATTTGCTTCTTGCTTTCAGGTTTTTTTTCTTAGAGATTGCATACTTTTTATTCTTTGTGATTTAATTTTGTTTTATAAATGTGTAAAACATTTACATGGCTCCAAAGTCAAATTTACAAAAGAAAGTACATTCAGAAAAGTCTTGCGCCTATCCTTATGGTCTGCACTCTGTTCACTTCCTCTCCCTGTGGCAATCCTTATACCTTTGTTTAGATTTGATTATTCATCCCTATTTTCATATTTGTATGAATATATTCACATACATGCACATGCATATATACACGTGTCATTATACATAATCCAAATATATGCACATAAACACCCACACACACAACACATTTTTACCACCTCTGCCTGCTTTTATTTAGATGAACAATAGTGTTACACACTTTCCAACACCTTGCTATTTTTTACTTAACAAAAATTCTGTAATCATACCATAGTAGCATATAGAGATATTCTTCTCTTTTTATTAATATTTTGTCTACATCTACAAGATACTCTATTGTATGGATGTACCATATTCATTGAAACCCCTGTGCATAATCTTTAGATTATTTCCAGTCTTTTGCTATTACAAATAGTGCTGCAATAAATAGCCATGTGTACTTACGCTGGGAGTAGAATCGCTGTGTCAGAGAGTAAATTCATATGTCATTATGCTAGATATTGTCAAATTTTCCTTCATTTAGCATTCTTGCTAATAATGTATGCGGGTGTTTGTTTTCCCCCTGCCCTAGCAATAGAATACGCTGTCAAGCATTGGGATTTTTGCCATCTAATAGGTGAGAAATAGCGTCCAATGT
>NW_012139080.1:6929254-6932169 GCF_000956105.1 Propithecus coquereli | reverse complement strand
ATATTTCATTAATGAAAATGTGAAATTTGTAATAATAATAGCATACAAAACTACATATGCTAACATGCATTTTTGAAAAGTATAACTATCTATTTATTTATCTATCTGCAGAGAAACAAGCCTGGAAGGAAATACCCAAAAATCTAATCATATTACAGTGACTCTCAGCTCTATAAGATCCCTTTTTATAGAATATTTTGTAATGCCCATTAGTCTTCTTGAGGTAAAAGTCATTGATAATGTCCTGCCTACAAAAATGGTTTTTTAAAAATTCAATATATGCCCTAGCTTAATGTGAAGGATATATAAAAGGAAAGTAGTTAATAATGTTTTTAAAATTAGATTTAAGTATATAAACACTTATGGCACAATTACACTGGAAAATACCAGTGTCCCATAAATTTCCAAAACGATTCTTAAGGGGATACACTCCCACCTTTGAGTATTACTGTATTTTTAAAAAGGTGTGCAGGGAGTGAGAATATGATTTTTTAGTTTGCTTTTCTGTAGAAGATATTTTCCAACTCAAACGGATGTCTACGGCTTTTATATTCAGAAAAGTAGTGTTTAGGGTGGATGTCACATGACTATAATGCATTCGATACGAGGGGAGGAGAAAGTCTCCAAGAAGACGACTTACCTCGAATGAGTATGCTTTCCCAATCCCATCTCCTGCTCCGGTGATCACTGCGAAAAACAGGACTGGGTTTAAATGACAGAATTCATCTTTAAATTTTTCTTTCCCACTGGCTATGTGTTCTTGCAAGCCTAGTCTCCAGGACACTTAATATTCCAAAGGAGTGTCCTCTGCCCTGCCCCCCAGCCCACTTCACCAGCTCGTGACAACCTTCGCTAAACGCTCAAAATGATGCTTTTTTTGGTGGTTGGCGGGGGGGATTGGTGAGGCCATGGAAAGCACATTCCAAAATGAAACAAAGAACCTCAGCCAGGAAACATTTTATCCAGGCCCCATAAGGACCTAGATATTGTTAAGCCTTAACTCTACAAGGGCAAGCGTTGTTCCCTATTATCTCTCTACCCACCCACTCATCTGTCATTGTAAGGACATTTCAAGGTTCTTTCTAAAAGTCGAGTTCTGCCTCTTCCCACTCTCACTCCACAGGACAGACAGCAGCGGTCAAAGCCTGTGGAAGTTAGGGAACTTAGCAAAGAGGAAAATACAGAAATGCAAAGAGGGAATGCTGTGAAATCAAGGAACCTGAAGACTTTGTACCATCTCTTAATATACAACAATCAAATAGGTCTTCTAGTCCTTTTATATCCAAGATTACACACATATTTAATGGTTGAGCTCTAGGATAAACCTCATTCGTGTGAGTATCACAACTTTAAAATTCACAATTCAGTATATATGTTCATGCCTGCAATTTACTTTTGCACCAACAATTAAAGGACATTCTTTTAAAAAATGTGAACAAAAGATACATTTAGCTTGCCTGAAAGTGAGTACAAGCCAAGTTGCACAAGCTTCAAGCAGCACACTGACAGCAGCACCCTCATTTTAATAATTACGAAGGATTTTATGTGTTCATTTAGGAACTTTCAAGTGGATCCGTGCATACTCTCTGTTCGTGTTGGTTAGAAGGACTATGCTCAGGGTTATCTCACGCATCACCTTCCTCTCCATTAGGGGGAATCTTCAAAATCACCCACTAGAGGGCCTATACTATGGTTAAGACAATAACATCAATAATGACTACTGGTAACTGTCAAATGCTTACTTTCTACCATGTACTGTTTCAAGTGTTTTAGATGCATCATCTCATTTAATGTTCAAAACAAACTTATATTGCAGGAACCCTTATTATCCTAAGTTTATAGATAGGGAATCCAAGGGAGGGAAAGTTCTTAACGTGATCAAGGTCACATTGCTAAAAATGCTGACGGAAGGATTTGAACCCAAGCTGTCCGACTTTGGGGCCCCAAGTCCATAAAAATACACTACTGAAATAATTAGGAAATCAAACACAGAGCTCAAGGTACTCTATCTGAGGAGTTTAAAGATTTAGTCACTAGTAACTGGATTTTCTTGTCGCCCCCACGCTTGAAATATATTATCTTCCCAAAGTCTGCCTGTGCCCAGAGACACTTTACTCTGGCTAATGATAACTCTATTCCATCTTGACTCATAAAAACAGGTTAAAACTATGGTTTTTTATTTTGAGTCAAAAATGCTCTAAGTCTCTGGTCCCATTTGAACTTCTTTTGTAATGTGTGTTCTTAGACGGGCTTTGCCCCATACAGATGTGCAGCGGCTGCTCAGAGCTCTGCGTCCACTCAGTACATAGGCAATTGAAACTGTGTGGAGTGGGGTATTTGGATCCAGGACACTCAAGTTTATGTTGCTGAGCAAGTTCACTGCAGACAGCGTACTTCCCTAAGAGGCAAGAAATACACACACACACACACGTACACGCACACTGCAAATGTAGGAAGCAACAGTTAAAAATCCATTTGTTATTCCAAACAATTTCTCATAGGGTAATTTTTTTTAAATTTCCATTGCTAAGTTTGTAAGTTTGCTAGGTTTAGCAAATAAGGATACAAAATGCCCAGTTCAATTCAAATTTCAGGTAAATTATGAATTTTTCAGTATAAGTATGTCTCATACAATTTTTGGGCTAAACATACTAAAGAACTATTCCTTGTTTTATTTGAAATTCAAATTTAACTGGTATCCTATCCTGTATCTTATCTGGCAGCCCTATAAGGCTTACATACGAAGGGTTATAATCTTTACTGTTTAGCCTGGGTGGTATTTTTAAAGTCACTGAAATTTTTTTTAAGTCAGTGGATTTTTGTGGGTGTGTGTGCCCAACTTTAAAATATAAGCCTCTGTAAAGACCTTAGCATTTCATTCAAAGAGATGCCAAAACCATGACCTTATGCCCTTC
>NW_012139080.1:6922996-6925644 GCF_000956105.1 Propithecus coquereli | reverse complement strand
TTAATTTAGCTACTTGTGGCGTGAAGTGTTTGGTGGGGGTGGGGAGGAATGGGGCCCTGTAAGGACACAGTGAACAGAACTCGGTAACCAGGTTCACTGAGAACCTTCTCTCTCCCCATCACCACCGTAGAGGCTGAGAAGAAAGGAGGCAGAGAGAAATGCATGAGAGCTGGTAACACTGAGTCAGTAAACCTAGCCCAGATATGGCCCCAAAGGGGGTCCCAGATTCAGGACATAATGTACCAACTCAAAGGTCAAAGAACATCTTGAAGTAAAAGACATGAGCAGAAAATTAAATAAAAAGGAAATACAACCAGCATGCAAATGTGTAGAATGTTTAACCACACACATTATTAGAAATATAAATTAAATGAATAAAATACTGCATACACATAAACTAGTAAACACAACTTCAAGCTGTTATGTAATACTCATGGAGATGCAATGAAACTGATATTCTCCTTCATGCCTTATTTCTCTTACTCTGGAATTTTTGGCTATCTTGATAGATTTTGATGCTTCTAATAAGACTTTTAAGAATATCTCCTCTACCCACAAAACTGAGTAAATCTCACATTTTTCTTGAGCAGAAGAAGCCAAACACAGAAAAATGCTGTATTCATTATCTATTTTGCATATTAACCCAAAACTTAGTGGCTTAAAACAAGGCCATTTATTATCTTGCAGTTTCTATGGGTCAAGAATCCAGGTGTGGATCAGCTGGGTCCTCTAGCTCAAGGTCTTTCACAGGTGGCAGTAAAGTTGCAGCCAGGGTTGCAGTCACCTCGAGGTTCGACTGGGGAAAGATTAGCTCACTCCCATATTTGTTGTTAGGATTGAGTTCCTCCTTGGCTGTTCCTTGCTACATGGGCCTCTTTACTGGGCAGTTCACAAAATGGCCACTTGTTTCATCAAATAGAGCAAGTGAGAAGAGTCAGAGAGATGGGAAAGACAGAAGCCACACTCTTTTGTTACCTAATTTTGGAAGGGCTATCCTATCACTTTTGGTGTATTCTGTGCATTAGAAGCAAGTTCCTAGGTTCAGCCACACATTCAAAGGGAGGAGATCACATGAGGAAGTGAATACAGGAGGCAGGGATCACTGACATCCACTGTAGAAGCTGCCTACAAAAAGCACATACTACACGTTGCCATTTACAAGAAGTTCAAGAACAGGCAAACCTAATCTTCAGTAAAATAAATCAGAACTCTGGTTGCTTGGTAGAGCTGCAGGTATTGACTGGAAGGGTCATGAGGAACTTTTTTCTGGGTTGATAAAGAGGTTCTACATTTTGATAAGCAATGTGTTCACAGGGGTGTGACTTAATTAAAACTCATTGTACTGTGCACTTAAGGTCTACATTAAATTATACCTCAATTTTAAACAAATTTTATCCTGCAGTTATTCTTTGGGTGGTGGATAACTTAGACACCCATAGTATCAGAAATCGAAATAGCAGTTCATTTGTGTGCTTGGTGTTAGAGCGAGGTTTCCCCACATTTACTTTTCAATATCAAAAAATATATTCAACCCCCATTGTAATAGATTGAGAAATTACATACCAATTCTGACTATAAATTCAGCAAAGCTTTTAAATAAATTTATACTTTACTATTCACACGATGCCATGGACTGAATTTTGTTCCTCCACCCCTAAAATTCAATGAAGCTCTAACCCCTAACATCATGCTAACTGGAGATGGAACCTCTAGGAGGTAATTAGATCACAAGAGTGGAGCCCTTATAATTGGACTAGTGTCCTTATAAGAAGAGACACAAGAAAGATCTCTCTCTTTCTCTCTACCATGTGAGGACACAGCAAGAAGACAGCCATCTGCAAGTCAGGAAGAGAGCCCTCCCCAAGAACCAAATGGGACAGCACCTTGGTCTTGGACTTCCCAGCCTCCGGAACTGTGAGAAATAAATTTCCACTGTTTGAGCCACCCTGTTTATGGTATTTTGTTAGAGCAATGCTCTAACAAAATGCTCTTGTGAGCATTAGAAAATTAAATTCTTCGTTGTGGAGATAGGTTATTTTCCCAGTATATGTTAGCTGTTATTTTCTTCCCCACTAAAGAAATGCAACTGAATAAGTTATGTTATTATAGCAATAAAATTAACTCCAATGTAAAACTTTTAAATACATTATTTTTAAAACTCAATAAATACTAACAAAAAAATTTTCCTTGTCATTCATCTAGCAGTTCTGAATGGTGTGAAGAAAAATAGTTTAAGAACTTGGCCTCTGAAATTGGGATCATAAACTCAAATGCCTACAGTTGAGGAAGGCAGGTAATATAAATTACTGAAATAGGCCAGGTACCTTATGCTGTATTCTACCACAGACACAAAGTAGGTGTGATTTTCACCTGCACAGACAAATACACTTTCTTCCATTTTCCTTGAAACCTTGGCTCCCTTGCATTAGCTTTTATTTTCTTGCTTTCCTCTTAACCCTATTTTAAGAAAACAACACTACAAGCACACTGAAGAATATAGACTGTCATTGCCTCAGCTCCAGGGACATAAAGAATTCGGGATGGTGGGGAATGTGGCAAAACAGAAACTGTCCACTCAACCTCAGCTCCAGCTGACTGTTGTCCTGGGGAAACTCTGGCCCAGTTGGTAAACTGTGATTTTTTTTTTT
>NW_012139080.1:6914457-6922401 GCF_000956105.1 Propithecus coquereli | reverse complement strand
CAGCAACCTCAAATTTCTGGGCTCAAGCGATCCTCCTGACTCAGCCTCCCAAGTAGCTGGGACTACAGGTGAACATCACCACCCTCAGCTAATTTTTCTATTTTTAGTAGAGACAGTCTCTTGTTCAGGTTGGTCTCCAACTGCTGAGCTCAAGAGATAATCCCTCCTCGGCCTCCCAGAGTGCTAGGATTACAGGCGTGAGCCACCATGCTCAGCCCTGTTTAGCTAACTTTTTTACCTTTTAAGTTGTTTCCCAGAAACACAAGATTCTTCAAGGCTCACCGTTCATCACTAACTTGTGACTTCTGAATTAGACCTCCTGCACACGTTGATTTCAACACCACTTGCCCCAATACATGTAGCCATCTTTCTGGCCCTCTTATAAAAATCCCTACCCTCAGTTAGTCAGGGAGACAGATTTGAGGCAGTTCTTCCATCTCCCAGCTGACATCATTCATAATAAATTCCTTTTCTTCCTTGGCAATCCTCGCTGTCTCAGTAATTGGCTTTCTGTGCAGTGAGTAACCGGACGCGGGCTACAGCCCCCTTGTGGGTTGGGTAACAGTTGCGTGGGACTGGGTGTGGGAATAGAAATTGACTGAAAATTAGTATGAGGGATATTTTGGGGGTGATGGAAATGTTCTAAAACTATACTGTGGTGATGGTTGCACAACTCTATAAATTTACAAAAAAATCATTAAATTGCACATTTACAATCGGTGAATTTTAAGACATTTAAATAGTACGTCAATAATGCTTATTTATAATACTGGCAGAGCTAGGATGTAACCCCAGGGAATCTGATTCTAGAAGCTGCCATCACACTACTGCTGCCTTCCTGCACCATCACAACAAGAAAATGTCAGTTAGGAAATTCCAGTAACCTAGATGTCAGCAATTTCCTTAACTGGTTTCCTAGATAAAATACACAAGTACAAGACCATCTCATCCAACTATAAACATGGTAACCCCTAGCCACCTCAGGCTCTTAAAGTGAGTACCCCAAATTTGAGACAAAAATGCATGAACAACTCAGTCTAGAGGAATTGTCCTAAAGTCCCCAAGCCCCTGAGAGGATTTCCTAAAAACAAGGATGGCTACCTCCAAATTATTTTCACTATCTCCAAAAAAGTCAAATTTTCAGAATAGTTTTTCAACACAAAGCTATACGGGCTAAAACAGACATCAACTCTCCTTGCTTTTGGCTAGAATTAAATCAAGACAGCTGGTTAGTAACGTTAGCTATCTTGTGTTGACCAAAAGTTCTGATTAGCCGTCTCACAGTCTTGATGAATACAAAATATAGATTGTTCATAAGTACAATTTTATTTTTTAAAAGTTTTTTCAAAGCATTGGATTGGGGGAGCAATAACTAAGGGGTGCTCAGTTGAAAGAGTTTGAAACCCCCTGGAGAAGAAACCTAAGGCATTGGTTCCTACACTTTTGGGTTTTGTGGAACAGGTACTTAATAAATGGTAGTTGTCATCAACAATATTGCTATTGCAAATGTGATCGCCACTAACAAAACCTAGAGCATCAACCATTTCTACAGTTATGAGTGGCTGGCAATGGCAGAAAGGGTGTCCAGGCACAGCCCATCACCAAAAAGGGCCCTTCTTGCCAGCAGCTGATCAAGAGCACCCTGGGAGTACAGAAGGTGGAGTGAGCCCTTCTGGATTGCTCCTGTCCAGTTACCTTTCCACGTGAGGTCCAGGTTCAGTCACTGGCATCTCCAAACAGCCAATTGCCTTTCAAGTGCCTCTTCCAGGAAACAACATATAGACAAACCCAACTCTATCTTGCTAATTCCCACGGTCTCTCATGCCAGTGGTGAGAATGCGGAGGGATAAGGAAGAAGAGAACAGAGAACTGCACCCTGCCAAACAAACTCGTGAATGTTCCAAGTTTAATTTACTTTAAAAGAGAGAATTTCACCTTCATTTGCATTTTATGTAAGTACATTATGGGAATAGATTGAAGAAAAACAAATAAGAATATCATATAACTTGCCCTTTAATTATATGGATTATTTATTTATTCAATGAGTGTTTTTTGAGTACCCACTATGTACCAGGCCCACTTCTGTTCAATTTAGATTTTTTAGAGCCAGATTTATGGCATAAATTCTACTTTAGGAATCACAGTATCTTTCTGTCCCAGAACCACTTAGAAGCCAAGTAGTAACAAGCTTTTTTTTGTAGCAAGTTCTGCTAACGTTTCTCTCTCCTCTTTCAGGGCAATTCATTCCTATCTATGTTGAAAAATGTTTATTAAACTAAGGTTCACCACCAAGAATAAACTATGTGCTTTAATCCAGAAAAGTAGCCAGAAGAAAAAGACTTAAAGTGGCTTTGGAGACAGCAGAGCTGTGGTATCCAAATCAGTAGCCACTGGCCATATGTGGGTTATTCGAATTGAAATTTAATTTAATTTAATTTAAAATTCAGCTCCTCAGTTAGATTAGCCATCCCAGGTGCTCAATAGCCACATGTATTGAACAGCACAGATTTAAACACTTCCCTCGGTGCAGAAAGTTCTACTGAACAGTGCTGCTCAGAGCATTGCAAGCCATTTTGTCCTCAAGAGCTTACATTTTCAGAACTTACAGACCAAGAGTCCCTCATTACTGAAAGTAAAATGTCATAAAGGAATATTCATATTTAGAACATGGCATCCAGGACTTTATTGATACGCCGAGTTAATGAACGGGGTTTTCTCAGATACTGGGGTGAAGGGAGGAGATGAAAAATATGACCATGCTTCTTATGTAACTCTTTTGCCCACTCTTCTAGACGAGTTCATAATTGAGATATAGAAGTACTCCTAAGTATGGATAATGAGGTAAGTTACAGTTAATATCACGCCTACAAAACACCATTCCTTTTCATAGACTTTCCTTTCAGCACTTTGTTATTCCACTGCTCTGGCCTTCATTGTTTCTGATGAGGAGTCGGTTGTTAATCTTATTGTTTTACATCAGTGTCTGGATGTGGATCTCTTTGTGTTTGTCTATGGAGTTTGTTGACTTTTGTGGGTGTGCAGATTAATGTTTTTTAAATCAGATTTAGGAAATTTAACTCATTGTTTGATTTTTTTTCCTTTCTCATTGTTCTCTCCTTCTGCTATTCCCACTACACAAATGTTGGTGCACTTTCTCTATTTATTTTTCTCTTCATTCTATTTTCTGTTCTTTGGATTGAATAATCTTTATTGATCTCTCCTTAAGTTCACTGATTGTTTCTTCTGAAAATTCAAATTACTATTAAGCCCGCTTAATAAATGTTTGGTTTGGTTTTGTACTTTTCAACTCCAGAATATCCACTTGGTTCTTTTTAAAAATATTAATACTATCTCTTTATTGATTTCTCTATTTGATGAAATATTGTCTTCATACTTTACTTCTTTAATCACATGTCCTTTGCTTCTTTGAACATATTTATAATGACGACTTCGAAGTCTTTGTGAATATGCCATCTGGTCCTTCTCACGGATTGTTACTGGCTTTTATGCATCAGGCTTTTCCTGTTTCTTTGAATGTTTGGTAATTTTTTGGTGAAAACTGGACATTTTAGGTAATATATTGTAGCAACTCTGGATACTGATTCCCCTCCCCCCTCTATGCGGCTTGTTTTTGTTGTTTGCTTATTTATTTTGTGACTTATCTAGACATTAGAATATTTTAATGAAGTCTATTTCCCCCTTTGGTGTCACTCGTTGGAGGATGAGGCTTTGAGTTGCCACTGTCACTGTGCAATGACATGGGCTTTAACAGGGCTCTCTTTGTCTCTTTCCCCATTTCTGTTTTAAGCTATCTGCTTCATTTGGTGTTGCACTGGCCCATTAGGCCCCAATTACCAGTTGATTGCTCTATTGTTTTTGATAGTGTCCTGGGGCATAAATTGCTCAGCAGTCTGATCCAATTACATTCTAGCTGGGGTAGTTATGGAGGCCAGTCTTTGAGGTTTGTTCTGATTCCATGAGAGCTCTTCTTAGCCATCTCTTTCCCTAGTTCTCACTGGTGAACTAGCTGAACTATGATTTAGCTTTTTGCTCTTAATTAAGAAGAGCATTGTTTTCAAGAGTGCTCTTATGCATGAATTGTCCCCACGTTCTGTTTCAAATACTGTCAGTTCCTTTGGGCAGTGCTTTACAGTTCTTTTTTTTTAATGGACTTTGTATGAGTTTGGACAACTGAAGTATTTGAGGGCACATAGCCCATACGAGACCATCCTCACTTCTGAAGCCAGCTGCAAGTTTGAGGAGTTCCCAAAACCAACTTCAGTTTCAATAATTTGCTAAGAGGATTCATAGACCTCACAGAAAGCTGTTATACTTGTGGTTATAGTTTATCACAAGGAAAGGATACAGATTAAAATCAGCCAAGTAAAGAAAAGCATAGGACAGGGTCTAGGAAAGTACCAAATGTGGAGCTTCCATTGTCCTTTCTCCATGGAGTCAGGACACATTACCTTCCCAGCAACAATGTGTGATAATATGCATGGAGTGTTGCCAGCCAGGGACATTTACCCATGCCTCAGTGTCCAGAGATTTTATTGGAGCTCCAGATGATCTCAGTCTCTAGTCTCCAGAACCTCCAGGGATCACCCAAAGACCCCACCCTAAACCACATTGTTGGTCTTTCTGATGTGGCCAGCCCCAACTCAGATATGGCCAGCCCCCATCCAAAATCATTGTTAGACTATCTAACAATATTCTAACAAGGGCCCCAGGCAAACAAAAACACTCCTATCAGACATATTCCAAAAAACTGAGAGCAAAGGCCAGACATCTTTTTGAGCAAGATTAAATTCTTTACTACACAGATAGCCTCTTTCCCTGGGCAAATGCTCTGAGCCACCACTCTGAGTGCTGGGCAGTGTGATAGCCTCTAGTCTTGTCATCTTGCCTCTTCCTGGCATGGGCCCTCTGCCATACAAGCAAGCTGGAGCAAGGGTGATTGGGAATCCAGTATTCTTGGCCTACTGTACCTGAGACAGAACCTCTATTTTATGGAAAGGGGCTTGGTAGAGGAAGCCCGTCCCCTCAGCTGCATTCACCAAGAATTAAGCATCTTCAACTTAGAATGAGAAATTCTGGTAGCCTGCCCTTCCCAGTCAAAATTGGTAACCCTAGACTGGGAACTGGGAAGAGAATTAGCCCCATCTTCTTGGCCTCACCTCCTGAGGTGGAGCCTCTATCATGCTGAGCTGGGGGAGGGGACAAAGAGAGAGTGGGTCAAATCTCAAAGGACACAGACTCTTACTGTTCTTACTAAGTTTTAGTAGGTTTAGTTGAATCAATATTTCTTCATTTGCTGTATGCCCTTACAGTTTCCAGAGACTTTAAATGGTTGCCGTTTTATAGTTTTCATCAGCTTTGCTTGTTTCACTGGAGAACAAATCCACAGAGCTCGTCACGCTGCTGTTCTACCTTTTCATAGGCTTTTAACATTACACTCCAGGTAAGCAGTCACAGCGTCTGAAGAATAAGGCTTTGTGCTGTGACACAACTGGGGATCCACATCTCCCTTCTGACCTTTGAACAAGGAGGAGATGGCAGTGAAGCCTAGTTGCCCTTTCCCACTCTCTCTCTCTCTGGCCCTCCAGCTGCGGACACCGGCCACTACACGTTGGAGGATGAGCCCCATCAGGTGGCAGATGCTAAAATCTCCCTGGGCTCATCTACACCTATTCAAGGAGCAAACCTCCACTGATACAAAGGCCAAAATTGCAACAATTTCCTGAGAGAACATATTAATCTTGAATTGTTTCTATCCCTCCAAGGCAGTATCATAGACCACACTTGAAGGTTAGTGATGGCCTCCTTCTTTGAACAGTTTTTAAATGCATAAAATAAAACACATAGAACTATAAAGGAAACCAATTACAAAAAAGTTATCACAATATTTTCTAATGCGATGTACTAAAAATAAGCTTCTTTATAAACATATTAAAATAACAACTAATGGAGAGTCTAATCAGAATAATGAACAGGGGATAAATAATTTTTCCATAAAAATTATGTGCTATGAAAATATCTTTAATTCATTGGTAACAAAGTCAGAAGTACAGCTACTACTACTCTGGGTTCACCTACATTCAAATGGAAGAAATGCTAAATTTTGGTTAAAGATGAGAGAAAATCCAGATGTATTCTTTCCCAATCTAAGTTCAGACTACTGGATTCTATCTGTGAACCTCAGGTTAAGAACCCCTACTACTCAACATATGGTCTGGACCAGTAGCTTGGGCTATGTGGTGCTTCTTAAATCACCTGGGTTAAAATTCGGATGTTAATTCGGTGCATGTAGCCTGAGATTCTGCATTTCTAACAAACCCTGTTAGTGATGCTGCTGGTGGCACAGAGACCACACATTGCAGACAGAAGGTTCTGGGACTTATCATGGTGACAACTTTAACCTGGAAAGAGGTAAGAGTCGGAAGGCACATAGATGGTATTTCCTGACTCTGAAGTCTCCAGGAATGGCTTAGAGTTTTCTGGCTTCATCCTAAAGGAGCATGCTTTCCTCTTCCATAAGCTTCAGTACCCAGTGACAGAAAGGAAACTTGGATGGAGATTCAGAGCTGCCGGGCATCCTGTTTCCTGAAAGCTACCACGGAGCAGCAGCTACTGGTCAGGTAAGTTGCCCACCTTTGGCAAGTCCCAGCACACAAAATCTATGCACAAGTACACATGTCCATTCACAGAAAATAACAATGACTCACAAGTCCAAGTGACCAAGCCTTAAAAGTGGAAGTGATAGTGCAAAAGGAAAAAGCAAAGACTTTGAAATTATTGACAAATGAACCTTCACTACTTTCCTGTGGGCACAGAAAACATATTTAAAATAGCTCTTCTCTAAACTAGGTCCTATTCTTTAAGCAAACTCAGTTGTCAAAAAATTTTGGTGCCCCTGAACTTGAGATATATTATATGGAAAAATATTAAAACAACAGGAAAAAAGTTCAAGTTAATAAATGGTGTGACTGTTATTTGCAGTACAATGGCCAGAAGTATGCAAAATATAATATCAAAGAAATTAAACTAATTTTCTTTGCCCCATCCAGTAGAGGTTTTTACAATGTTTTTAGTAGGGGGAAAAAAATATGGAGACCTGGGTCTTCGGGCTACATTTCTTCAGCCTCCCTGAGGCTTGCAGATCCTTTTTGTAGCACCTCTCCACATCCAGCACCCCCCAACCGACCTCGATTCAAAAGCCCACCTGGAGCTCCCTTCGACACCATACCTTCCCCACCGTGTTCTTCATTGGTATAGCAAAAATCGCAACTTTCAACCCAGCTACAAGGGTTGCTGGGCTGTTCTTAGGGTGCCCTCTGCCGACCACACATGGGAGGAGGAAGAAAAGTTTTAAAACACAAATATCTTTTTTTTTAAGAATTCCAAGAATAAAAATTAGAGGTTAAACAAAAATTGGAAGAAAAAAAGTTTTTGTTTGTTTGCTTAGCATTTTTGGTCTCTGGGTTTCAGTAAGAATGTTGATGATGCAACAGGAGGTAGTTCTATAATTACATTTTCAGAAACCCAAGGTCACACTTCGGAATCCTTTTAAAAGTATACTGAAACAGTAAGGAATTCTTACAACTCAACAACAAACAAAAATTTGATTAAGAAATGGGCAAAGGACTTGACTAGATATTTCTCTAAAGGTAAACAAATCGTCAACAAATATATGAAAAAATGCTCAGTATCACTAATAGATTAGTTAAGAAAATGCAAATCAAAACCAAAACACAGGCTGGGTGTGGTGGCTCATGCCTGTAATCCTAGCACTCTGGGAGGCCGAGGCGGGTGGATCGCTCAAGGTCAGAAGTTCGAGACCAGCAAGAGTGAGACCCGTCTCTACTAAAAAAAAAAATAGAAAGAAATGATCTGGACAACTAAAAATATATAGAAAAAATTAGCCGGGCATGGTGGCGCATGCCT
>NW_012139080.1:6889663-6914112 GCF_000956105.1 Propithecus coquereli | reverse complement strand
GAGGACATGGAGAAACTGGAACAGCCACTAGAGAAAACAGTATAGCAGTTCCTCACAAAATTAAAAAAGAATTACCATATGATCCAGAAATTCCATTTCTAGGTATATATCCAACAAAAATGAAAAGCAGGATCTTGAAGAGGTATTTGCACACCCATACTCATAACAGCATTATTCACAGGAGCCAACCGGAAGCCACATGATGGGCAAAGTGACTTGTGAAGATTCCCAGAGATTAACAGTAGCGATAGACTAGTCAGTCTGGCTCCCGACTCCCAGACTGGGGCTCTACCCTGCACTCCAACCCCTATGGGGACAGCCCATTTCCTGATGGGGAGGGTAAAGGATCCCTTATCCAGTCAGGGCACCTGCCTATACACCACCCTCCGTGAAGGGGGCTGGCCTTTGAGGACATCATACACCTTTGGTTAAAGCCCCCTCAAAGAACCTGGAGGGAAATGAGGAGAAATAAAGAGATGAGCCACTTAAATGCTGACAGGGTGAACCCTGAATATTTCTCTTCCATTGATACTTCGTAATTTTTCCCAATATGAGTCATAAAAGCAGTGTCCAATTATCCCTTCAAGATGGAATATTCCTTTCCATTGTGAATAACTGACCTCCTGTCTTCAGCCTGCTTACAATATCACAGTATGAGGCATACATAGAAATAATGTTTTATTTTACTTTGATGATTAGGAAAAGATACCAACATAGCTTACATCAAAGCTAACAAATTACTGGCAGTTAACTAGCTAATTTTATTAAAATAAAGACATGTCTGTTTAAACTGAAATAAACTGTTCTCATTGGAAATGTGCTTTGGCTGGGACCTTTGAAATTAAGGCCAAGGTGCTGATAAGGAAATAGTTACCATTAAAACACTGACCTTCTCTTCAGCGCGTGGCACTGCCACAAGGGGCCACACGGGTCTGTAGGTGAGCGCTCAGCGTGCTACCTACCAAGTCCCAATGGCTTATTTTGAAAAGATTCACTTTCTGCCGGTAAGATTTTGCACAAATACATTTCTCAGGGCCGATGATGGCTCGCTGTGCGGTGCATGTGAGGTAGACATTTTGCAGACATTCCCATTTGTGCTTTACCCAGAGGGTGATGTATCAAGTCCGAAACCTCTGGCTTCACATCCCTACTGGGGATCCCCCCACCACGTGTCCCCAGTCTCAAGTCAGTCTGCAATTCTGCGCCAGACTCTAGCTCTTCAAATCTGAAGGGATGTTTTCTTTATCCACAGGTTGCTGAGGTTTTAACTGGCTGCTTAGTGTTAAAAAGGAATATCTCAATCCCCCAGCCATGCTGAAAGGAGAAAAAAAAAAAAGTGAAAATAAATAACTGGGAATTTTATAGGCACTCCCACCAGCAGTTGCTGACATTTTTATCAATACAGTCAGCTTAATCTGGAATGCATCGTTCAGATCTGTTTTTCTCCTCAAATTTGTGGATTACTTAGTGAGAATTTCCCCTCTTATTTACACAACCTTTGAGGGGCAGAAAAAGAGTAATCAAATCCAATATAGAACCTTGGAGAGAAATAATAATCACTTGGTTTTTACTGAATAAATTATGTAGCATTATTCTTAAACAGCATCCCCTATCTGGGACCCCAAAATGCCTTTCCAAAGTGTCTCAGTCAATCCTCACAGCATCCTTAGCATAATGGCATTTTGACAGGCATGAGTTTAATGAGACCCACTTGGCCAGAGGAAGACAGATAACTTGGGGAACCTTTCTGTGAGGAAGACACATGAACTAAATTCAGATCTCAGCCCCATGAGTTTTCATTACATGTGTCCCCATGGATCCAGGTGAGGAAGTATGTCACAAAAATCAGATGAACTGAGCAGCTAAAGTAAAATTCTTTTAGAAACTACAACGTCAAAACACCTCCTGGCCTGTAATCCTAGACTCTGGGAGGCCGAGGCGGGCGGATCGTTTGAGCTCAGGCGCTCGAGACCAGCCTGAGCAAGAGGGAGACCCCGTCTCTACTAAAAATAGAAAGAAATTAATCGGACAGCTAAAAATATATAGAAAAAAATTAGCCAGGCATGGTTGCGCGTGGGAGGGGAGGCTACCTGGGAGGCTGAGGCAGAAGGATCGCTTGAGCCCAGGAGTTTGAGGTTGCTGTGAGCTAGGATGACGCCACGGCACTCTAGCCCGGGCAACACAGTGAGACTCTGTCTCAAAAAAAAAAAAACACCTCCTGGCTTAAAATGTTAAATTTCTCTTTGCTCTTTTGCTTATTACATATTAATCAGACTTTTAAACTTCTTATTTTGCTAAAATGAGTTCATTTAAAAATCCCACTCACCAAATATTTAACCCTACAAAGTTTAACACAGAGAAAACGTAGTCTCCACCAACTAACATCCCAATGTAGGCAATGGATACATTCTGCAGAAAAAGAGAGATTAGTCAATTTAAAAGTAAACCATTTAGGGGAAAATACATATACATAGGGAAACCTGAAACTAGACATTTCAGTTACTTTGCATAGAGACCTGTGCATAGTAGATGTTCACAGAGTGTTGAATAAATGAATAAAAAAATTACACATGGCTTTATAAAGAAGTGAAGTTATGGTATGTTAATAACAGAAAAATGCATTATTCATCCCCTGCCCCCACAAACCATTCCTATTAGTACACAGGCAGAAGATGGAAGAATTGGGTTGTAATCAGCTCGCCAGATCCTAGCTCTTTACCATCATTGGGTGGTGAAGTTTAATCATAGTGACCCTAAACTTGAACAGAGTAGTGACATCTAATAAATTCCACACAGTGCTTTGCCCCGTGCATTCTAGGAGCACTCTGGGCAGCCAAAAGATGGTGAACTGTTGGAGAAGGCTGTTTTTCTCACTCAAAGACTCCATGTGAATAGAAAAACAAAGCAAGTGTAGAATAGAATTCAGAACACCTCCACCCCCTATTCATCCATATATGTGTGTGTGTGTGTGTGTTCAAACATACATGTTCATTACCTTACAATTGAGCATATACCTAGATGGAAAACAATTCTTCACAAGGTTTCCATTTCTTAGTGGGCAGGTTCTCCCAGAAAACCAAATCGTAGATGAAAAGGCATCTTGATGATCAGTGATATTTGGACTTATTTTGCAGCTTTTGACTTCATTTTCTCAGACCATCCCCTCCCAGCCACACCTAATTTAAAAGTTACCATTTGTCTCTTCTCTGTAAATTAGCAAGTTGTCCCTCTGTTCTACACGATAGGAGATTAGATCAGGCCCATCTGAAAATGTCACCGCCTCCCTTCTTACTTATTACACTGACAACAACAAAATCAAACTCAGCTTCTATCAGAAAGTTTGGATTCAGTCAATTCCCAGACTCGGTTGCTCCTTCCAAGGCTCCGTCCACTTACCTTGATAGCTCCGACCACCGCGGTGGTCAGGGCCGAGTTGTAATAGCTGCACAGAACCGTGGAGTACATCAGGAGAAACCTAAGGCAAGGGAGCAAACGTCTGAGTGTGCGCCTGACTGCGCTGGGTGAGAATAACAGGTAAAGAAGATCAGCAAGTGACCCACATAAAGCACTTCAAGCAAATAAAAAGAAACACGTATCAGGAGGCTTCTATAACCCCCACCTTAAGACACTTTGTTAACTGGTCTTATCACAGGAAAGTGGGCCGGCTGTGCATTAGCTAAACCTGCCCAAGGTATCCCTCTTGGTTTCTCTGTGCATTTCCCATTAGTGTTTCCACAAAATGGGGGAGAGGAGAATGACATTTTTTTATTGATCTGAAATCTTTCCTTTTACATCCGTGTTACAACAGTGGTTTTTAATCCTCTCCGCGCATTAGAATCACCCGCTGCACGTTTAACATACAGTGTTGCCCCGGCAGAGGTTCTCGTTCAGTTGGTTGGAGCTGCGGCCCTGGCTGTGCGAGACAGAAAAGCTCCACAGGCTGTAACGTGGTTGGAACGTGCCGCCAGCGCTGAGGACTGCTGGCTGGTGTTAGCCGGGAAAATCAGCCGAAGGATTGCTAGCTTTGCACAGAGGACATGGAAATTAATGGATTCCACGTGCCAATAACACTCCTGTGCCCTATTTCCAAAGTTAATTCAGGCATTTAACATTAAGCATTGACACTTACTTGTCAATACAATGACTACAGAATCGTGAACACACACCAGACAAGAACATACACACAGGAAAAGAATGTAGAATGCAGTCAGAGGGAAAGAAATGAATTATTCCAATCAAGTAGTGAAGGAAATTAGCCACAACCTAAGTGGAGTGCAAAATTCCATCCATCCAAATCAGATGATTCAGTGTTGAAAGGGATTACAGTCAAAACTGGCTGAGAATGAAACTTGAAAGGTACATGGAGAGCACAAGATGTGTGGGACTTTAAAGCTAAATTCCAAGTAGAGGGCAGGAGGTGGATCCCTCAGAGAGCAAAGCAAATTCAACTCTAAGAAAGGGTTCAGTGCCCCTGAGGCTTAGGTAAACTCATCCTGCTAGAATTTAACACCCAGTCTCAGCTTCTATCTAGGCTCAAATCTCTGATTGTCACTAACAGAATTAGAGTCACAAACCTTCAACACCACAACCTCTGTTGGCCTGAGTATGCTTATTACCAGGGATGGCAGAGGGGAAAAAAATAAAGTATATCAAGGTTTACATCAGGTTAAGGAATGAACTTAACTACAAATTTAAATTTTGTAAGCTTCAGAATAATGTGTGCCTTTCTTATTAAGGTAATTAAAACAATTTGACAAGTTAAACTGTGATTTTAATTTGAAATGCGTAATTGACATTAGGCTTGCAATTTTAATTTGAAAGGAGTAAGAGAGTCTAAGTCTGTACACAGTAATTGAATGCTTTTTAAAAGGCTGATTTACCACATTTCCAAGCTTGGTTTATTAGATTTCAAAGAGTTGCTTAAGTACATAAAACAATCTACTAGCTTTGCTAGTCCAGCCCTCAGGGGTTGGAACTGCTGAAGAAAAATCAGGCATATCACATTTGCAAATGCAGCTTAAAATGTTTTAATTCACTAAGTTGTAAACAGAATTAATTAACAGCAAATTGTTTAGGAGATTTTAATCAGTTAAACTTGAGTTAATAAGCCATTAATCAAATAAAAAAGTAAATGTTCTTACTTTCATAGAAAAATTACTAGCTTTATCAATAAAGCAATAGTATTTATAAGATGAACTCTAAGGCTTTTTAAATAGTTTTTAAAATAGTTACAATTTTAATAAATTCAATGTTAAGTTAGAGCCTTGGGAGCTCCTATTCATGCACAAAATGAAAAAAAGTTAAACACTCAACTGATGTCACTGAGTTGCCAGGCCTTGGTAGTCAGAGCAGATCATCCACAGCATCTGCCCCGGGGGAGCTCAGAGTCTAATAAAATGAAAGACATACCTGGCACAGGGGTCCCAGCCCAACTGAGGGGGCACAGAGAAGCTTCTGTAGCCTTTATAGAGTACAGCTTTAAACCAAGGACAATCATGGATGTTCTTTAATTTTATTTTGCTTAAAAATTCCAACTCCAGGGTTGTTCCAATCATGCAACATTTTCTCCATCTTACATCTTTATTATTGTTTTTTAAGAAAGGGGGCTGATGGCGAGGGTGGGGGTGTCTCTCTGTGTTGCCCAGGCTGGACTCCTGAGCTCAAGGGATCCTCCCGCCTCAGTCTCCGGAGCAGCTGGAACTACAGCCGCGAGCCACCGCCTCCGGCTCCACCTACTTCTTAATGAAACCACCTCGGCCTGCATTCGAAACTGGTCGACACCGTAGATCTAAGATCCCAGCATCCATCTACCGTGAGTGTGGGCGAATACGGCATTCACTCAGCAGCTGGGCGGAGCCAGGGGAGGAGAATCCCTCTCTCCTAAGCAACAGATGGCAGCGAGGCGGAAAGGCTGCACTTCCCAACACACCCACTAGATGTCCCCAGAGAGGGCGAATATAAAACCAGTAGGACCAAAGTAGTAGAGTACTAATTTTTTAAAAAAGAATCTATTTCTGTATGCAAATAAGCACCCGTACGGTGCTAAGACAAAGACTCTGAACTAAAAGAACTTCTGTTAACTCAGTACAAGGGAAACCACACCACTGTTAACACCAAATATGTCAGCCTCCACACGACTAGTTTTGGTTTTAGCATCTGTGGATTAATAAAATGCAAAGATAGTTAGAAGCATTGCTTAATTTCTAGTAACTTTTTTCCATTCTGTATTTTTAAATCATTGTATCATCTATGTACATTTGAAAAATAATAGCACATATATTTGGTGCGCATTTATTTAGACAGCAGAAGCCAGCTGCGTGTTCTGGCTCATAGGGTGCCTGGGGTGACGGTGCCCAGGTGGAAACCCCTGGACCAGAACCTCTGCTCAAAGGTTTCTTCATATTTCCAAGAATGGCACAAAAAAACAACTGATTTACCCAAGGCTGTATAGTACACTCACGGCAATCACAAACAGAACTCAAATGATCAAGTTTACAGCTTGTTACTGATCACCATTCTTTACATAGGCATGTAGAGAAATTGAACACAAATGCTCAAATAATGAAAGGCCACTTTTCTACTCCTACCAACCACAATGCTACCCAAGCACATTATTCTCTTATAATGCCAGACTTCAAAGAATTTCAAGTAACCTCATTTTCCCCATCTCTGGGAAGAACTTACATACCCTAGGACTCAGTGGTGTGCCAGAGATGCACCAGGTCATGGGGTAACTATGGTGCATCAACTGTCCGCTAAGCCTGCCTTGTCAGGAGAGGATGGGAATGTTCACATTCTTTACAGGTTCTGCCACCCCCGTGCCCACACAATGAGCAGAACCCTGCTTTCTTGTATGCTGCATCTTCAGTAGTATGAGTTGAAGATCCGAAAATTAGAATACTTTTTTGTGCTGTGAGTAGGAAAAATTTCCTACTATGTTTAAAAACGTGTAAAAATTTTCTTCTATGTTTTACTTAAGGAATATTATTACTGCTTCCGTGGGATCAAAGAGCCTGCTAGTGGGGCAGGCACAGATTAGGATAATCCTCTCAGGATCTGGGGGATTGGTGCCAGCCTCTGGTACAAATGAACTGGAACCTGTAATTTTCAGCAAGATTAAAAAGACCTGCAGCACCAGCTTTTAAAAAATCTAGCTTTCAACTTAAATTCCGGTCTATAATTTACTTTGACTGCACTAATTTATTTTAGCTCTCTGAATCCAGTTGATGTTCCTGAGGCAACTTCACTCCATCATATGTTCTATTTACAAACTCCTGATTACACATAGTACCATTTCCTAACGCTGGTCCTTCACTGTAACTCAACAGAAAATTAAAAGTCTGCTCTGTCAGGTTTGGGCCATAATGTTGAAATCCTGAAAGATCAAAATCCCTAAAGTCTTAAATTCTAAAAATCATAATCTGGAAAGATCAAAATTCCAAGAATTTATTTCTGGAAAAAAATAAAAATATTGTTTAAAAGACATTATTTGTATCGTTTAAGAGGCAGAAGTCATACAGCATTGAATAATTGGGCAGGGGGGATTTCTTATGTTTTTTGTCCATGTTTTCACTTCTGTGATCTCCAAAACACTCTCTGCGCTTGTATTTGGACAGAAGTTGCGGTCTACCAATTTTATAAGTATATGCTGTCCATTGAAAGCCTGGTTATTGCTCAGTTGTTGCAGTTAAGCAATCCACTTTCACAGCACTAATAATAATTAGCTTTTAAACTTTTCACTTTCACCATTAAGGAGCCTTGTACACTTCACTTATCGCAACCCTTTTGCGAGAGAACAATTTCACAGATCTCTTCCACTGTGTTGTAAGGACTGATATTCAGCTTCCCTAAACCCGTATTAGTCAGGGTTCTCCAGAGAGACAGAACCAATAGGATATGTATACAGATACATGAGAGAGGATTTATCAGGGGAATTGGCTCATGCGATTGTGGAGGCTGAGAAGTCCCTAGATAGGCCATCTGAAGGCTGGAGACACTGGGATGCTGGTAGCGCGGCTCACTCCAAGTCCAAAGGCCTCAGGACCCACGGGGCTGCTGATGTAAGTCTTGGAGTCCAAAGGCTGGCAAGACTGGAGTTCTGAGGTCCAAGGCAGCAGAACAGTCTGTCCCAGCTCTCAGAGAGAGATCAATTCGCCTCCTGTATTTGTTCCCTCCGGGCCTACAGCCAATTGACTAGTGTGCACCAACATACAGGGCAGATCTTCCCACCTAAGGTACTCAAACTCACACGGCAACCTCCTCTGGAAATGCCCTCACAGACACAGCCAAAATAATGCTTTACCAGTGTCTAGGTATTCCTTAATCCAGCAAGTTGCCACCTAAAATGAAATCCACACATCTACCCACCCCTTGTCAACTTGGCACCCATCTGCATCTCTTTAAACCATACTTAATTTCCAAATAAAAACAATAACAAGGTAATAGTTTGGCCTAACGTGATGCAACTAATACTACGCAACTATCCTGCATACAACCAAAAATGCACTAACCCCTTCCTCAGAATTCAGCTTTCGGGATTTTAACATCTGAGATTTTAATCTTTCAGGATTGGGACTTTTGGGATTTTAGCCTTTAGAGATTTTGATCTTTTGAGATTTCAACATTTGGGGTTATGGTGTTCTGGATAGTGTCTTTTGGGATTATAATCAGCACCAACCCTTTCACCATTCTATTGGCTTCTTAAAATACTTTTCTAAAGGGTAATAATTTTTTAAATTATATTTTCAACTTGGAATAGAGGCTTGGCGGTTGGTAGAAAGCAAGTTGGAAATGCAAACTTGAAAGCAGTGAAAATCAATAGGAGGCTGAGTCAGGCTCCTCTGGCATCCCAGGCTTGGACGTGTACATTAACCCTGAGATGCCCACTAGCACAGGTCGGGAGACAGGGGGACAGCCCGAGCTCGGGGCCAGTCATCCAGAAAAACAAGAATGTGCTCAGAAACTTACCCTAGAGATGCAAAGGATCTGACTGTAGTGTCCTTTGACTGAAAAACTGCAAGAAAGCCGGATTCTGAAAACTTCTGCATGCCAAAATTGAAGCTTCCTTGCAGAACAGTTTCAGAATTAAAACTTGGCCACTGAAGGTAAAATACATATAATAGAAGAAAAACTGTAGAAGCTACGGGCAATAAATAAAGTCAAATCTGTCTGGGGTGAAAAGAGGACAGCCAAACTAAACAGGCTGTCTGCAAGAAACAGAAATAGTAACAATAATGGCATTTTTTATTGAGCATTTTCTATGTGTTTAGCACTGTTCTATATCCTCTATACTATTAACTCATTCAATCCACATAACCCCAGCCTGTGAATCAGGTATTTTAGCTCATTGTTTCCATTTTAAAGATAAAGAAATTGGGGCTCAGAGAGGTTAAGTAACTTGTCCAAGGACCCAGAGCTAATAAATGGCAAAGCTAGGATTCAAACCCAGGCTAGCTGATTCCAGAATTCAGGCACTTAACCACTGGAATGATGCCATGATTTTCATGTTCTCAGAAGACCCACTTAAAAACTGACATCTACCTAGTTTTCATCCTTAAAGTTGGGAGAAAACTGAAATGTTAATGATTTCATCATTTTTACCAATTTATTTATAATTAGTATACTTTCATGACATCTTCAATTAAAAAATGACTACTGATCACAGCTCACAGCTCACAGCGGGGACTGCCCGCCCCTTCACTCACAGAGTTCAGCTGACCTCAGAGTGTTTACTTCTTGATTTCCTTCATTGAATGGTTAAAGGGTAAAGTGCACATTTAAAAAAAAAAAACAAAAACAACAAAACAGTACCTCATCAAGTTTATAATGAAATGAGAAGGCTTTGAAACTTGCTCTACAGCACAGGTGAATACGGGCTTAGCCAAGGAAAGGTGCTAGCCTGAGTTTGTGTGGTATGAGTTGACTTTTTATTTTCCAATCACAGAGAAAAATAAGAGATGGTGTGACAAAGGGTGACTCACAAACGTGGCTTAGTAGATTTTTTTTCAAGGTTAAATGTTCTTAGTCAACAACTGGGAAAACTACAGATATTTTACTAAACTAATGCCTCCAACAATGGCTAAGTACTCTAAAGGGTTGCAGAACAAGCAGTGCCTGGAAAGGACACATTATTTGAGACACGGTTGGTCTTGAAAGATGCAAAGGAGGTCTCCCCAAATCCCTCCTTTGAAAAAGGGGGTACATGAGTCCAGAGTGACAAGGAATTAGGGCCAGCAGGAGGCAGCAGAGCAGACAGTGAGAACAGCATGGGGTCTCCCTGGGAGGCAGAACAGCACAGTCTGGAAACTGAGCCTTGGGTCAAGCTCCAGGTGTTGGGAGGGAAGGAGGACACTGAGTTCAAATTCTCAAAAAGGCCTGAAAAGGTCTAGGGCAACCCCTGGTTACCAGCAGAAGCAAAAACAATTTGTTCCTGCAGGAAAGATTCTCAAATTCCCAGCCCATTGGACCAATCAAGATTAAGCAATATGCTTACAATCAGAGGTCACTAGACACAGAATAAAGCAGACCACAATGACAGTCACCCAAACAACAAGCTATATATTAATACTTAGATTCTCAGGGACTGCAGATACTGGGATTGTCAGATGCAGAATACAGAATAGCTATGTGTGTGACACTTAAAGAAATATTATAAAAGGTATGGTCACAAAGATCCCCAGTGAAAGAGTGTTAGGAATGAACAGATAAATTTGGGGAAAAAAAGCTGTGGAACTTTAACAAATAAAATATAACATTGTTAAAATCCAAAACTCCATCAACAGGTTAAACACCAAATCAGACAAAGCTAAAGAGAGAAGTAATGAATGGGAGATATACATAAACGTTTTTACTGCATGTGGCTACATCATTGCAATTAAAATCAAGTTTGAGAATTGAAGAGTTGATTAAAGAGATCATGAGTTGTCTAAGTTTATTTACACATAACAAAAATTGTGGTAAAAAGCAGGGAGGGGAATTCATCTTTCTTCACAGGAAAAATTACTTGATGAGTAATTCCCTGAGACAGTAATTCAGAGACTCTCTCAGCATGGGATAAGACAGTGGTGCCTGCACGGGAATGCAGCCCAGTTCTGGAAAGATACACAGTCTTCCAAACAGTGGTTGCCTCTAACGAGGAAAACTACGGTGCTGGAGGCAGGGAAGAAAGGAGGGTAGCCGGTGATCCCAACTTATTCTTTTGAACCTTTTGAATTATTTACTAGTTACATGTATCATCTATCCATGCAAGGAAATTCTCAAGTTTTTAGAAGATTAAAATAGACACAAACTATATGGCCTTTCAACAGGAAGACACACCTAAAGAAAATTTCAAGGACAAAAGCCTAATTGTTGGACAACCCAAAAATCCCAACATTTCTCTTCAGAAATATCCTTGAATACAGCAGGTACAGCACTGTAAGAAAAGGTTGTCATTGCTACATAGTAACATGAGGAAGGGATCTTGGAGAACTCAGGACATAGTGACAAAGACAAAAACACAGTACTGCCTGGCACAGTGACATAAGCCTGTAGTCCCAGCGACTTGGGAGGCTGAGGCAGGAGGATCACTTGAACCCAAGAGTTTCAGTTCTGCCTGGACAACATAGTGAGACCTTGTCTCTTAAAAAAAACAAAAACAAAAACAAAAAACCTCAGCACTGCATTTGAGATGTCAGCTGACTTCATTTCAGACAAAATTTCAGAAATCAATAGGCAACATCAAATTTTGGAGTAGAAGGGGACATTAGCATGACTGTCAAAAACAAAACGGTTTTGTGCTTGCTCCTGGTCTTTCAGGCTGGCCTCCCAGATGTCCTGGGTCCCAGTCAGCTCTGCTGCAGGAGAACATTCTAGAGAAAGTCAGAGAAACGCAGACAAAGGGAGTTTGCAGAACAGACAGAAGGTATATTTTGATTTGACTTGTCAAGAGATACCATCAGCCAGTGCTTCTACTTACTATGGTTTCTTACCCCAAAAAACAGGAAAGAAGAAACTGTATGATAAATAGAACATTCTTCCATTGGTTGAATTCAGTAGCCTATTATCAAAAAGAAAAAACTAATGATTAGATTCATGATACTGCACTTTAACTCTTTTGATTTTACCAAACTGTGTGTTTTCCATATAGGAACCAATTTCCAGACAGAAAATATAATTTTAAAAATCCTTCCCAAACAGGAAATATAATTTTTTAAATCCTAGGTAATCCTAGTTGGGTGACATTGGGCAACTTACTTTTCCTCCCTGAACCTCAGGGTTTATTTTACAAAATGGGGATTGTTAAAAAACAAACAAACAAAAACCCTTCTCAAAGGGCTGATGTGAGGATTCAATGAAATTGTTTAGAACCTCGCTGGTGGCAAGTACAGAATGACAGCTATTGTTGAGGCTATCATTTATTTTACAAATATTTACTAATTTGTAGTCCCAAATTCAAGGTTGGGACTTTATTTATTTTATAAATAATCTTAGAAGAAAGTTTATTCTTAATAATGTAGGCAAGAAAATTTAAGTTCGTAGCTGTTTGCAAGCACTTGCGCCTGCTCAGGAAGTATTGTGAACAAATAAACTATTATTTTCTACTTACAAAGCAATCAAGTAATTGGGGTGGAGGAGATGGCAGACAGAGAAGTTTAAGATTCAGTTTCTATTCTCCAGGAACTTAATCCCTACCTGAGAAAATGAAATTAACCCTCTTGAAATGATAGGTACCAGTAAAAAGGGAGTATGTCATTGATGATTTGTCCCTTGTCCGCATCCTAAAAGGATTTTTTTTCTGAGACAAGGTCTCGCTCTGTTACACAGGCTGGAGTGCAATGGCAGGATCACAGCTTACTACAGCCTTGACCTCCTGGGCTCAAGCAATCCTCCTGCCTCAGCCTCCAGAATAGCTGGGATTACAGGCATGCCACCACATCTGGCTAATTTTTCATAGAGATGAGGTCTCGCTATGTTGCTCAGGCTGATCTTGAACTCTTGGGCTCAAGGGATCCTCCCACGTCAGCCTCACAAAGTGCTGAGATCACAAGCGTGAGCCACTACACCCAGGCCCAAAAATGATTTTAAGGTGACTCAAGACTATACATAAGTATATGCTCAATAACATGATGAAATATAAGTTCTACTCACTTTCTATTAAGCAATACTTCATTAGCCAAATGTTAGTAACTCTACATATTTAAAACTATTTAAATCTTGTTTTAAGTTTATAATTCAAATTTTTTAAATAATTAAAATGCAATTCTCTTCTCCAATGAGAACAAAATTGTCACTTTGTACTGTCTTGGTTCATTAGTAATGCCTTCCCCACTTCTCTTATTAAAAAGATACACATTAAATATTGGTAATTGTTGAAACTGGTTGATGAGTACATGGGGTTTGTCATACTATTCCCTCTTCTTTTGTATATGTTTGAAAGTTTCCATGCATCACAAAACTTTTTTTAAAATGCTTACTTGTGAAAGAAAAAATATAACATATATAAATCTGTCTTACTGGCAAGTCCCAAGCTAATCAAGGGGGCGGAAAACATCCAAGAGGCTTAAAACCAAAAAGTTTGTGCTAAGGCAGTCAAAGATCAAAATAAAATAAAACAAAATAACTTATGGAAAACATTTAGTGTCTGAAATTCAAATAAAATTGGGAATAAGAGAAATACATAAGTCCCAAATTTCAAACCAAAAGTAGAAAAACATTTATTTTCTCAAAAAGCTTGAAGTATTTATGCAAACAGTAAAAAAAAAAACCAAAAAAAAAAACCAAAAACTATATACTGTACTCCTGCTACCATATAAACCTTTGAGGGCTACTTAGTAATTTTCATAAAAATATGTAGATTCTTTGCCAATCTAAATTTTTATGGATTGTAGTTTTATTTATTTTGTTTCTTTAATAAGGGCTATACTGGTGGCATTTTAAAAAATAATGCAGCATGACATTTGTTTTAAAACAGGAAATAATTAAAGATGAATAATAATAAGGCACTTCTTCCTTTAGACTTACTGTTGCAGTAAAAGTATGTTGGAGGAGGAATCTTTTTCATTTTGCACTTTGGGTTTTTTAAATCAGAAAAGTCCTACTATTTATCCCCATTCGTCAACTGTTAACACTGTAACACACCAGATGTACTTTGAACCTACTGCAGTGATTCACATACCAAAAGAAAGTTCACCCACTGAGTATTTTCCAAGGGCCTAATTTGTTAACAAGAGCAGCTGTCATGTCTCAGGTTGTTAACCAGAGATAGAATCAAGGTACTGTTAATAGATCTACAGACTGCCCAAGTCCAAAGTCTCGGTATTGAATTCCCAGAGCAGTGAGTCACACACACAAGTTTTACCACATCTCTGAGCCTCTCCATCTCTCTAGTTCCAGTCAACCAGGAAAAATGACTCATCAGATTTCTCCTTCCATTAACAAGAGGAGTTAACACTTTGCTGTAATTCACCCAATCGGCTTTTGGTACAGTCGAACCAAACTTGGCAAATAAAACGAAATTTTATATTGCAGGCTAACACACCTAATTACGTAAGTTCACCTCTTTATTGTATTTGGTTCACAATTTAATAACTTATGCATGATAATCATTCCAGGCAGGCAGTAACTTCTGAAAACACCATGCTGCAAGTTTACAAGTCAATGACTTGGATGTGGGAATACCTATTTTCATTTAAACACTGTTGTAAATTATTAACACAATACACTTAGTTTATTCTACTCAAAAGTTACCTAAAATTCAGTTTCTGGTCACTATGCTATTCATAACATTGCTCCTATGGGGAAGTATGTTTTTAGTCCCAATCAGGTATTCTAACAGTTTCTAGAAGTTTCTAGATTTCTATTTCTGGAATTAAATATATATCTGAAACAGCTATAAAACACCAGAATTTCAGAACAGACAAACTCCAGTGATTCAAAAGAAAAATTAATTTCTATAATAATGAAATGAGAACAGCCACTGGGACCACTTCATTAAGATTTTATAATTTTGTTTTGTGTAATGTTGGTGACACTGACTCAGTTTAAAATCAACTGATGGTAGCCGAAAAATAAATATTGTGTTTTCAGATATTCTGCCTTGCTCATTCTTATTAGAGAGATGCAGGGTGTCTGCTCTATCTTCCAACACATTGAATTAACAGTGAGGCCCAGGTTATAGTGTCCTGATTAACACAAAACAAAGAGCTATTTATCACAACTGGTGCTTTTTGGTGGTTTCCAATATAAACAAGTGAAAATGGCTGTTTCCCCTGGGGACTTGGCCGCTAAGCCTTCTGTTGTTCCCTCCTTCCAGGAAAGGAATTGTACAAATGAAAGCTTAGCTTGAGAAAGAACATCCACCCCAGGAGTCCACAAGTACCTGTAGCCTTCCAAAGTCATTCACACCCTAAAAGGACTACAAGTGGGATTGACTTTCAACTGGCGTGCACCACACACCTATGCTGACTGCTAAATACAGAAATACTATCATGTTCGTGGCTGCTGCACAGGGCCCCTCCAAACCCCCCAGCCCCAGTCTAGCAATGAGAGGGTTAACACCTGGCCAGTCCAGGGTTGGGTCTGTGGATGGAGGCCTTGCTGGACCAGGATTTTTTCTCAGTGAACTTAAACATCTCCCTTAAACTACAGGTAAAATTCTTAGAAGGTGTATGGCTGGTGACTTTCTGCAGAAGTCAGGGCTTGCCCCCTCCAAGGTGGCTGTCATGGATGTTAATGTAAGAGCTTGGGCCTAGTATCTTACTACTAACTTACCATTTATTTGTCTCTAGATACGGTTACCAGGGCAAATACTGAAAGAACAATACCTTCCCAAAATTCAAATGTGGATCCTGGAATATTTAGAGGTAAAATGGCATGATGTCTAGGATTTGTTTTACAATATTCCAGGAGGGAAGAGACAAAACAAGGATGGCAAAATGCCTAAGTATCGAAGCTGGGTGGTGGGTATGCGGCAATTCATCGAATTATTCTCTCCACTTGGTGTAATGTTTCAAAACGTCCATAATAGAAAGTGACAAATGAATAAACCCATTTTTTTTAAAACTACAAAAATTCCCTTCTAGGGTAAGTAGCTTTCCCAGGATTCCCATGTCGGCAATGGGGGATAATGGGACTCAGACTCAGACTTTTATTGTTGTTGTTTTCCAAAAAGTTTCAAGTCCAGAGCTCTTGGCACTCCTGGATGCCTCCCACATAGCTAAAGATCAGTGCCAACGCAAGGGCAGTGCCAGAGCTGTTATCAGGGAAATCAAACATCTTGCTTTCATGTCCCCTCCTGGTAATTCTAGCTACATTTACACTTTTTAATCTCAGTGAGTATCAAATGTTCAATATTAAAATTTAAAAAGATGGCTGAGTAGGACTAATGATTCTCATTAGCTCACCTGTTGCAGGTCTCCAGTGGAGACGCTAATAAGAAAAGTTGGGATAATCATGAAGCAGGCATTGTAGAAAAGCACTCCGTATTTCCCTAGCTCCTGCAAAAAAAACCCACGCAATTTTAGAAACATGAAGTGTCAGATTTCCTGGAGCCATTTATACAACTGCATATTTATGCAGAGTAGAATATGCATTCTGATCAACTCTGTATTGGAATATTTTCAGCACATTTCTGATATAAAATGCTTCGTTTCAAGTGTCTATGATTTCAGAATAAACATTGTTTTACACTAAAACTACAGATTAAACAGATCAAGATGGAAAGCCTCCAAGGCTCCATCCATCTCTAACATTCTAATTGTGTGGGTTTCTTTCTTTTAAAAAGCATGTTATTCAAAATGGGAAATCCGCAAGAAAATAAAGAACATAAAAATGTTAATGTACACAGAACTTCTTAAAAACATCTGCTCTTCCCATTAAAGAACAGCAGTGTTATATATTCACTCTCATTAAAGTGGCTACACCATTTCTCCACCTTTTTTAAAAAAAGGTGACATATTGTGATTCTCAAAAGGCAACAAACCTGGTTTCGTAAAACGGTCACCATTAAAAAAAAAATGGCCATGCAGAAAAAAATCAGCTCAGATAAAAAAAATAGCTCATGGAAATAAGCCTGTCTTCAGAGTGAACTCCCTCACTCAACACAAAGAACTTGGAACAAAGAAACATATGCCTGGCTCATCCTCCGGAGCTTCCTGTAACAGCTGGGGCTGGATGCCGGGTGGGAGCCTTGGTTTGACAGGCAGCATCATGGAAGAAAAGCTCATCTGCCCCTAGCCCCTTACAACCAGAAGAGGCGGTTATTGCTGGACAGGACCTTACAAATTACCCATTCCAATCATCTCATTCCACAGATGAGGAATCTGAGGTTTGGAGAAGTTAAGGTTCAAAGTCACAATGACTAGTAACTAGCAAAACTTGAGTCTGTAACCCACATCTCCAGGCTCCAGAATGAGTGCTCTCAGAACAAACATCACGACCTCTGATTTTGCTTTGATCACTGATGACACTGGTAAAAAAATAATAATAATAATTCGTTTTTCAAAATAATCCCCTTTTTATATATTCTGAGTGTGCATATAAAATAGTGGCATCTCTTCCCTTATCTAATTTTCGCCCAAAATTTTGCAAAACGAGGAATAACAAGAACTTATACAGACAAGAGAAATGAAAAAAGAAAGTAGTAATTCGTAGGCCCTATTACATAAATTAAGTTACATGCCAACCATACAAACTTGTTTTTGTTTTCCAGGTAATTTCAGGGCCCAGAGGGTGAAGCCTAAAAGCCGTAGGAAGGAAGATCTGGTACCTTAGGATCCATCTTCTGTTTGGTATAAACTCCATTTGCTGCCGTGAAGACATCATTCAGGAAGACAAAAATATAGCCTTCCAAGTTAAATGCAAGGTCAGAACTAGTGAAGAGAACACAAAAGGAGAATGATTATTCAGAAACTCACAGCACGGCCTCCAAGCCTGCCTGTTTTACCTTTCCCTAACCAAATCCACTTTTCTGTGGCATATTTTCCCTCCTTCGTGGTAGTGAACGGTTAATTCCTCTGCTTTGCCTACAAACAAAAACAAAACCACCCCATCAGGTGGCTCCAACTCAATCTTGAATGGTTCCAAACCAGAGGGACATTAACCATATTCCTTTAACTGCAAAGCCCTTTCTTTTAGTAACTGATAAATTGCATAATAATTGGTGAGCCCTGACTTCTGTAAGGGGAGCCACTTGCCCAACCCACCCACTGGCTTTGCCTATTGTGGTAAACAGGGCCAACCCCAGGGTGCAGCTAGAGCAGGACAGCTGGGCTGTGATTGGGGCCAGAGGGGTCAAGGGAGAAGTGACACCTCCATCTGGTGCCCTAACAGTGCCCCGTCCATTAAAAAGGCAAGGCAGGTCTCCATCCTGCTATGCGACTCCTCCAAGACTGTGTTCTTCCCATTCTTTTGAAATACCTTCTCTCCAATTTCCATTTTAAAAAACACCAGAATAAAAGTGTTTGGGTGGCTATGACACAGGGGACAAGAAGGAGAACAACAGCTGAGCCATGATGTGGTTCGCCCACCTGCACTTGATCCTTGCAGACAGCACCAGACCCATGTCATAATTCATAAATACAAACTGCCAGAAAGGAAAATCTATCCTCTTAGGTTCAGGGCCTGGGGGCCTGTGAATTTAACTGACAAAAGACAGATTAAGAGGAGAAAAGGAATACAAATCTAATTAATATTTTATGTGCATGGGAGATCACAGAAAAGTAAAACTCAAAGAAGCAGTTAGGCTGGGGGACTTACATAACATTTTAACAGGAAAGAGGGTTTGCATTTCGAGGGAAAAATAAATTGTGGGAAAGCAACACCTGATGGAAACTAATGGAAGAGAAGGGTTATTTTAGGGTTGGTTTATGCAGACTCATCTTGGGCTGACTCTTGGCTCCAGTAATAAGAGTTGACCTCCTCTTCCCAGTACAGGAGAAGGGGCCACCTTCACAACGGGAAATTTATGCCCTGTTTTTAGGCAGCAAAGAAGAAGGCAGCAAACTCTTCCTGCATCTGTTAATTCTCAATTGTCTTCAGCTCAAAACAACCCTTATCCCAAAGTGGTGTATTTTGGGGTGGCATATCCTGAATCACCTTCAATATCAAGATAAGAATATCTCTAACCAAAGAGAATGAAATAGAGAAACAAAATTGCATAGAAATCTGAATGCAAATTACATCAGATTTTTGCTTAGGCTTCCACCAGTATTATTATCTACAAATATATTTGTGAGAATGTAAATCCATTTTAGGTCATCAGAACTTTCTGGCTCAATTACAAAAAGAAAAATGTTTATTTTCTCAAAATAAGAGTCTTCCAGCCAGGCGTGGTGGCTCACGCCTATAATCCTAGCACTCTGGAAGGCCAAAGTGGGAGGATCGCTTGAGGTCAGGAGTTGGAGACCAGCCTGCACAACAGTGAGACCCCCTCTGTCATAAAAAAAAAAAAAAAAGAAAGAAAGAAAAATAAGCCAGGCGTCAAGGCATGTGTGCCTGTAGTCCCAGCTACTCAGGAGGCTGAGGCAGGAAGATCGCTCGAGCCCAGGGGTTAGAGGTTGCAGTGAGCTATGGCAACACAGCGGGACTCTGTCTCAAAAAAAAAAAAAAAAAAAGTCTTCCAAATCTCTTGCCTGCCCGCATTTGATTCAGTATTAAGAAGACACATCAGAGTTGAACGAGTAGAAAATGCCAGGTTTCCAGAGGCTTGGGAGAAGGTACTACCCACTTCTGTACAGAGCCCGAGGGAAATGCCCAGAGCTCTTCTCCCATTCTGGAGACCCAGCGTTCCAAACAGTGGCGCCCCCACTCCTTGAAGCCTTGGCTGCAGTCAGGAGGCTCACCCATCACTCCTTTAGGCCAGCAGTAAAGCAAAGAAGTTTGCAAAGAATTTATTTATTTAATCAATTAGAGCAGATTTATGGTTAACCCTTGTGGTTAACCATGGCCTTAACCATTTAGGGCCATTAGCAGACATTCTATTACAACTTTGTCTGGCCATCTGACTGACTTGCTTTGGTGAATGAAATGTAAGAGAAAGTGACACATGTCATTTCTGGGCAAAAACTTTAAGAGCCAGTGCACAATTGCCCACATTCCCTTTCCCTGCCTGTTTGACTGAGGAAGCATCCTTTCTTTTTCTTGATAGATTTAGGGATACAAGTGGTTTTGGTTACATGGATGAATTGTATAGTGGTGATGTCTGGGTTTTTAGTGTACCTGTCGCCTGAATATTGTACACGGCACCCAATAGGTAGTTTTTCTTCCCTCACTCCCCTCCCACACTCCCCCCTTCTGAGTCTCCAATGTCCATGGCATTTGCCACTCTGTACGGCCCCTGAGGAAGCACCCTTTGAGGCAGGGATTCCATCAGGCTGGGTCCCCGAGGAACCACGCCAGGCAGAGCCCTCCCACAAGCACTGACTGATGTTGGGTTACACATGTGGCACGGGCAGGAAACACCTGGTGTGTTAAACCACTGAGATTGTGTTGTGGGGGTTGTTTGTTACAGCAACATAAACTGGCTCACCTGACAGAGCGTGATCTAGAATTCCTTGCATTTGGATGCGCCAGCTTGAATGAGAGAAGGAGGGGTCCCAGCTGGCCCACAGCTAAGCACTGCGAATGTCACCCACCTGAGGCGATCCTTTCTGAGAGTGCTGGAGGAAGGGAAGCTGAGCATTGCTACTCAAGGCTGGCTCGTGGGTAAAAGTTAGATGCTTTCAGAAACATGATTTGCTTTCAGCTCATTAGAGTACCATGACATATGCTAAACATGAGCTGAGTTTCCACTCACTGGTTCTGGAAACGTGCCTACATACACACAGCATCTGAAGTGCCATTTCTCACCAAGGACTGACAAAAGTATTTATAAACCATTTTTTGTAAAACTCTTTGACTGGCTCTAAGTCAGCAGTTTTCAAATTGAGCCCTAAGGAACCTGGGAGAGAGGCGCTGCGTAGGGGAGACTCCAGAGTGCTGTGGAGGGCACTGAAGGAGCCCAGGGAATTTCACCCCAAAATATGGCACCTTGGTATGCTGATTGTTTTAAATTAAAGGTCCTTGAAGGTAAGCAGATGCAGGAAGAGGCTCTTCTCTGATATTCTTTTATTTATTTATTTTTTTTTGAGACAGGGTCTCACTCTGTTGCCCAGGATGGAGTGCAGTGGCGTCATCACAACTCGCTGCAACCTCCAACTCCCACGCTCAAGCGACCATCCTGCCTCAACCTCCAGAGTAGCTGGAACTACAGGCGCTTGCCACCATGCCCAGCTAATTTTCTATTTTTTGTAGAGACAGCATGTCACTATGTTGCAGTGCATGTTAAGATAAATTTGTATGTCTTTTTCTCCAATTAATCTGCCTTTTTTATTTTTTATTTTTTTTTGAGACCGAGTCTTACTCGGTTACCCAGAGTAGAGTGCAGTGGCATCATCACAGTTCACTGCAACCTCAAACTCCTGGGCTCAAGTGATCCTCCTACCTCAGCCTCCTGAGTAGCTGGGTATATAGGCATGTGCACCACACCCAGCTAATTTTTTCTATTTTTGGTAGAGATGGGGTTTCACTCTTGCTCAGGCTGATCTCAAACTCCTGAGCTCAAGTGATCCTCCCACCTCAGCCTCCCAGAGTGCTGGTGTGACCCACCATGCCCAGCCACATTTGACTTTATATTAATCTTTCCAGTAGTCAGACTTTAGGGTATGGGCTTTTCTATGACATCGATAAGTCAGAATAATAAAGCCATTGATAATCTCATTCAAGATCAGGATCTTCAGCTGGTCATCTCTGCTGAGGCCAAATGAACGTTGAAATGCTCTGGTTTGCTCGCTCTGATAGATGAAAAGCTTTCAGTTCCTTTTTTAATGAACCTTCAGAGGGCAGAGAGGAAGCTTCCCCCCTTATTCCCTATGGAATCTTCCACAGAGCCCCTCCCTTGTTAGCCACTTCACTCATATGATCTCATTCCATCAAAAGTCTTCATGGCTGAAACGAACAGGCTCTGAGTGCTGCTGTTCAACGTCCATGCTGGCACTACACCAGAGGCGTGAAACAGAGTGCTGAAACCAAAGACGAGAGCTGTCAAGGGGACAAACTCAGCCCACAATTAGGACGGGGAAGAGGAAGGTACAGAGGAAATGGAAACATTATTATTAATAATAAAGCCTGGTCTACGCAAGGGACTGAATACATTTATAATAATAAACATCAGTATTATTGCCAATAATACCTGTCACCACCTAGTGTATATTTCTTTTGCTTATTGTCTGTCTCCACCATCTAGAATGGAAGCTCCATGAAGGGAAGGATTCTTGTCTGTTTCCATAATTGCTGGATCCCCCACACCTAGCACGAAGCCTGGCATACTGCAAATGACCCTGTGAGGTGGATGCTGTTTTAATCTCCATTTTAATCTCCGTTTTACAGTTGAAATAACTGAGGCACAGGGAGGCTAAATAACTTGGCCGTGATCACACATCTAGCAAGTGCGGAGTCTGGAATAAGGTCCCAGGCATCCCGGCTCTGCAGGGGACACTCTTACTTAACATGCAGTTCATGATCCAGAATCCTCAGGTCTAAATGAGTTAACAAAACAAGTTTAACTGAAATTCCTCCAACCTTTTCTTTCTTCCCTTCACTCAAGTAGGTGTATTTTCTATTACCACCTTTACAGATGAGGAAACAGGGGCACAGAGGGGCTGAGAAACAGCTGAGAAAGGCAGAGCTAGTTTTGAACCAAGGGAACGTAACTGTGCACATGAGTCATCCACCGTGTTATAACAGACAGTGATCTGGGGACCCGCTTGCAAATGCAGACTTGGAGTCCCTCATTCCTGCTCTCGTGTATTAATGATTAAGGTAGTAGTCAGGCACCAGTACTGCTCGTGTTCCAAACACACAAATGCATTTAGTGACAGCATTCTACCGCTGGAAACAGCGACTGCTAAGGTATCATGGGATAATAAAACAAATCAGCATACAAGGGCTTTAGAAATCTGTTATTATTAATCAAATGCCTAAGAACTTCTCAAGTAAAATTTTTATACTGAAGATAAACATTCAGTAATTGCTGATTTTTGTAGAGCAAAGTTCTGTTAATATCTTGCAATGCTCTCTTTATACATTCTCAGAAATGTTCTGGCCAACAGGAGACCCAGTTTGACTTTCACAGGAACACATGGGGATTCCACTAACTTCAACAGATTTGTCTCTTGGCTGCCCGATTCAACTGCAGCCAGATGGAAAATGAAAAACTGAGGACGGGGCTGGACCTATTGTCAAAGACACAAAGAAGTTATTGAGCAGAAACAGTCCAAAGTCTTACCCAGCTGCTATGAAAGCCCCAAGAATGATGGCAAAGACACTGACAATGATGTTGAGTGAATACTGCTTCCTGTGATAAATAAATAAATAAGAAAGGGGAGGGGGAGGAGAGGGAAAATGTTTAAATATAGGTTATATTTTTAAAACATATAAAAGACATTTAAAACATAAAATAGACATTAACAGTTTTATAGCTAAAACCTAATGGACAAGGTTTTATGTAGAGAAAGCACTAAAAGTGTGTCTAAGTCAGATTAAATTTACATTCTTTCTTAAGCAGTTTTCTTAATCTAATTATAAACTGATTTCTGTTCTCACTAGAGAGATGCAGGGATAAAATACAGAAGAGCTCTTGCTTGAAGGTCTAGGTTCTATGGACTTAACAATGCGCATTCAAAAGATTTAAGATAAAATTCAATACTAGGGCTTAAAACATTGGACCATCAACCAAAATTCATTGCTAAATAATCTTCACAGCGAAATCAGGAATCACTGTTCTGGATGTCAGACTATTCTTATGAGAAATTTTTATACCAACACTATAAAGATTAATTTATCCTGATGTTATATCATAATCACTGCCTCAGAATTGATATCCCTGATATCCTGCAGTCCTGTACGTACAACACATGGGAAATTTTTCTTCTGTATTCCAAAATTACCGTATATTCCATCTGGCTCAGGAAACAGATTTACGTCTGTTTCGGAGTGGTTTTTTTTTTTCTTTTTTTATAATTTTCTACCACAAACCTGCATTACTTGTCAAAGGTAAAATTACAATTTAAAAAAATCCCTTGTTAAGTTCTTAGGGAATCACAGAAACAGGCAGCGGCTTTTAAGTGAATTTGTCCTTAAGTTATTGCAACTAGCAATTCAAATTAACTATTTGGAAAGACGACTAGATAGTGAGAATTTTCTGGGGAAAAATAATGTAAGGGCTGGGGACACATGGACTGGAGGAAAAACAAAAATCACCTGAGTATGATGGTTTCCAGGAGCAAAGTAAGTGGAATGGTAAATTTCCTGAGGACGGTGAACATCGGCAAGCTGTCAGGAAAAAATTTAAGTATAACATCAGATACCAAGTGTGGGTGTTTTTTTTTTTTTTTAAACACATTTTACATTTTTAATTAAGCATACTAATTTTA
>NW_012139080.1:6857692-6889613 GCF_000956105.1 Propithecus coquereli | reverse complement strand
CTAGACGTTACTTAAGTGCGTCAGAGAGCAAAAGCCAGCTAGAATCTGTTAAGGATTTTCTGGAATTACCTGAAGATTTGAGGATATACTGGAATAACCAGAAACTCTAAATTTTATAGACAAATTCAAAGTGTCAATTTTCTAGGTTTATGTAACCTCTTTTAAATCTCAGTTTTCTCATCTAAAAAACAGATAAACCAGATGTGGTAGCACATGCCTATAATCCCAGCTACTCAGGAGGCTGAGGTGGGAGGATTGCTTGAGCCCAGGAATTCAAGACCAGCCTAGGGATATCATGACCCCATCTCTAAATAATAAAAATAAATGAATATTAAATTACTTTACCACTTTCACTTATCAGCCTTTTAAAACATCATACCATCCAACTGCTACAAAGATTGTGCTAAAAAAATAAATGAAAATTAAATTACTTTACCACTTTCACTTATCAGCCTTTTAAAACATCATACCATCCAACTGCTACAAAGATTGTGCTAAAACTAGTTCACAATGTGAACCAATACATCTTTTGACAAATCAAGTTGGGACTATGTACCGATAGGCATTAAGTGGTCTTAACCTTCAACCTAATTATTTCTTGTTGGGAAACTTATCCTAAGGCAGTAATCTAAAAGAAAGAAAAAAACAGGTGCATAAATGTTTTCACTGCAGCATCTTTGGGAAAACATCAGAAACAAACTAAATGTCTGACAACAAAGCAATGTCAAATAAATTATGACACATTTACTTAAGGGAACATGATACACATAACTCTATAATACAAAGACTATTGGAAAATAAATAATAAATAAAACAAAAAGGATACAAAACAATGTAGTCTAGGACTCTAACAAGATACATTCTGTGTATGCAAAAAGACTTTAAATGAGTATTTAAACTTGCATGTTAATCACTTCTCAGCCTTTTGGCTAAAATCAAGTGTAAAATCGCATATTAAAAGATGAAATTATGGGCGAATTTTTCCTCCAAATGAGGCTACATCGCCTTAAAAAAGATATACTTAAGAACCTTTCACCCACTCTTAACACCCAGAGATTCCAGGGTACAGCTCGATACACAGCCAACAGACTCCCAAGGCTGCAGCGGCCCACCTGCACCTGCCTCCTGATGTGACCCCGAGAAGACAGTGAGCTGGGGGAGGAAAGTCAGAGCCAGAGGGACCGCCCAGGAGGGAGAGTGGGCAAGCCTGTCCTGCGAGACCTGAGGATGGGCTTCACATCATCAATGACACTGTGTGCAGACAGCAGGTGCAGAAAGAATTTTCAGGAATTTTATATCCACACTTAAAGATGTTTTATGAGACTGGCTTAAATTATCTTTCTCAAAGCAAGCAACAACAACAAAAAAGTCTTATATTTTCAATTAAGTTCAAAAAGCTGATTTTTAGATGACGCCTTTTAAAAACAAATAAAGTACACTTAATGGTATTAATTAAAAGCTGAATGTTTTCCCTCTAAGATCAGGAACAACACCAGGATGTTCACTCTCATTACTACATCTATTCAACATTGTACCTGAGGCTCTAGACAGGGCAATTAGGCAAAAAAACAAATGAACAAACATCCAATTTGGAAAGGAATCAATAAAGCTATCTCTACTTGCAGATAACATCTTATATATAGCAAGTCCCAAGGGAGCCACTAAAAAAGTATTAGAACTGATAAATGAGTCAAGCAAGTGTACAGGAAACAAAATGAATACATAAAAATCAACTGTACTTCAATACACTAGCAATGAGCAATCCAAAAATGAAATTAACAAGGCAATTCCACTTACGATAGCATCAGAAAGAATAAAGTTGTTAGGAATAAATTTAACAAAAGAAGTGTAAGACTTGCGTGCGGAAAACGACAAAACATCGTTAAAAGAAATTAAAGAGGACCTAAATAAATGGAAAAACACTCCATGTTTGTTCATGGATCAGAAGACTTCATGTGAAAACGGAAAGATTCTCCAAATAGACACACAGGTTGCTACAGATTGGATATTTGAGCCTCCAAACCTCGTGCTGAAATTTGATCCCCAGTGTTAAGGGTGGGCCTAGGGAGAAGTGTTTGGGTCCTGGGGATCCCTCATGAATAGATTAATGCCCTCCTTTGGTGGGGGTGGGGGGCAGTGAGTTCTCACTCTGTTAGTTCTCACAAGAGCTAGTTGTTAAAAAGAGCCTGGCACCCGGACACCTCCTTCCTCCCTCCCTCTCTCTCTCTCTCTCTCTCTCTCTCTCTCCCCTTCTCACCATGTGATGCGATTTCTGTATACACAGGCTCCCATTCCCCTTCTGCCATGAGTGGAAGCAGCCTAAAGCCCTCATCAGAAGCAGATCCTGGTGCCCTGCTTCTTGTACAGCCTGCAGAACCGTGAGCCAAATAAACCTCTTTTCCTTTTTTCTTTATAAATTACCCAGCATCCGATATTCCTTTATAACAACACAAAAGGACTAAGACACAGATTCAACACGATCCCTATCAAAATATCAGCTGGTATATGTGTGTGTGTGTGTGTGTGTGTGTGTGTGTGTGTGAGTGTATGTGTGTGTAGAAATTGACAAGCTGATTTTAAAATAAATAAGGAAATACAACAGAACCAGAAAGCCAAAACAATCTTCAAAAAGAACAAAGTTGGTATACTCACACTTCCCAATTTCAAAACTTACTCCAAAGCTATGGTAATCAAGACTATCCATTATTGGTTTAAGGACAGATCTATAATCAGTGGACTAAAATACAGAGTCAAGAAACAAATCCTAACAATTACGGTCAAATGATTTTCAACAAGAGTACCAAAACAATACAATGGGAAAAAAATACCCTTTTCAACAAATGGTGCTGGGACAACTGAACATCCATGTGCAAAAGAATGAATTTTAACTCCTGCCTCACACCATATATAAAAAATTAACCAGGAGTCAGGCACAGTGACGGATGTCTGTAGTCCCAGCTACTCCAAAGGCTGGGGCGGGAGGATCACTTGAGGCCAGGAGTTCAATGCTATAGTGTATAACAACTACACCTATGAACAGACACTGTACTCCAGCCTGGGTAAGACCTCATCTCTAAAAAAGAAATTTTTTGTGAGATTAACACAAATATATCAATGACCTAAATGTAGGTTCTAAAACTATAAAACTCTTAGAAGAAAGCATAGGAGCAAATCTTTGTGACCTTAAGCTAGGCAAAGCCTTAGATAAAACACCCAAAAGCACAAGCAACAAAAGAAAAAATAGATAAATTAGAGTTCATCAAAATTAAAAACTTTTATAAATGGATAACAAAATGTGATATATATATATACACATACAAAGAATATTATTCAGCCTTAAAAAGGAATGAACTTCTGATGCATGCTACAACATGGATAAACTTTGAAAACATATGGTAAGTGAATAAGCCAGACAAAAAGGACAAATACTGGATAATTCTACCTGTATGAGATATCTAGAGGAGGCAAATTCATAGAGACAGAAAGTGGAACAGTGATTCCACCAGAGGCTAAGGAGAATGAGAAGTTATTGTTTAATGGAAAAAGTTCTAGAAATGCTTTGTGGTGATGGCTGCACAATGTTGTGAATATATGTAATGCTACCGAATTGTATATTTAAAAATGGTTAAAATGGTAAATTTTATGTTATGTATATTTTACCTTAATTCTTATTTAAATTTTTACAATTTAAAACTTTGGCATCTCAAAGAACACACCATTAAGAGAGTGAAGGCCGGGCGCGGTGGCTCATGCCTGTAATCCTAGCACTCTGGGAGGCTGAGGCGGGCGGATTGTTTGAGCTCAGGAGTTCGAAACCAGCCTGAGTAAGAGCGAGACCCCATCTCTACTAAAAATAGAAAGAAATTAATCGGACAACTAAAAATATATAGAAAAAATTAGCCGGGCATGGTGGCGCGTGCCTGTAGTCCCAGCTACTCGGGAGGCTGAGGCAGGAGGATCGCTTGAGCCCAGGAGTTTGAGGTTGCTGTGAGCTAGGCTGAAGCCACGGCACTCTAGCCCAGGCAGCACAGTGAGACTCTGTCTCAAAAAAAAAAAAAAAAGAGAGAGTGAAAAAACATCTCACAGAATAGGATAAAATTTTGCAATTCTGATATACAGTGAGGGAACCATATCCAGTACATAATGAGGAATTGCTGAACTGTTTTTCAACAAGGCTGCATGCTTTACATTCCTACCAGCAATGTATAAGGATTATAAATTCTTTACATCCTTGCCATATTTGTGTTGTCTGTCTTTTTAAAAAAGGTTTTTTTCTTTTTCTTTTTTACCAGGGAGACGCAGCCTTTGGTATAAAACTGGCTTGAGCTGGGATGATTTGAGCATCAAAAGAACTATTTCCTTAATGACTTGAAACATATCAAGTAAATGAGATAGATAGGTGAATGAAACAGAACACAGAGCCCAGAAATAGACCCACACAAATACAGTTGACTGATCTTTGACAAAAAAGCAAAGGCAATTCAATGAAGAAAGGATAGCGTTTTCAACAAATGGTGCTCAAAACTGGACATCCATGTGTAAAAAGACTGAATCTAGACACAGACCTTATACCTTTCACAAAAATCAACTCAAACTGGATCGCAGACCTAAATGTACAACACAAACTGTAAGGCCAGGTGTGGTGGCATGCGCCTGCAGTCCCAGCTACTCGGGAGGCTGAGGTGGAAGATGGAGGCTGCAGTGAACTGTGTATGATCAGGCCACTGCACTCCGGCCTGGGTGACAGAGCAAGACCCTGTCTCTAGAAAAAAATGATAATAATGATAACAAGGTTTGGTGATGAGTTTCAAATATGACACCAAAAGCATGATCCATGAAAGAACAGCACTGATTGTGGAACTTCACTAAAATGAAAAACTTCTGCTCTGTGAAAGACAGGGTTAAGTCAATGAAAAGACGAGCCACAGAGTGAGAGAAAATATTTGCAAAATTCGTATTTTATAAAGGAATTTGTATCAAGTAAATGAAAATCTATGAGTTTATAATGATAGGAAACAACAAAAACAAATAAAAAACAACCCTCACTGACCACCATTGAAGGTGACAGGACACTCATTTATTAGTCTGAACATTTATAAATAAAACTTTTATCCTGCCTTTCCTCTGTGAAATGGTGAAAATTTGTCTTTATTGAAAAAGTTTAGAGAATAAATGGGGAAGGTCACCATTTTGCAACTTGCAATTAAATAGTGGCTCTCACAATGATCACTAATGGCCGCTAAAAGCATTAGGGGAAAAATTGATGGGGAACTTTGTAATGAAGGGACCAGATTGACCCTTAAAATCATTAAAAGTAGAAGTGATCAATTTAATATCATTCAAAGAAGGGTAAGACATTATGTGCCCTATAATCAAAGGACCCTGAAATAAATGCAGATGCGACTTTCGGAAGTAGACAGCACACACTTGAAAATGTCTGTCATTTATTTGTCCCAGCACCAAACTTGACCTACACCAAATCTGACAGAATGTTCTTGCTTTTATAAAAATGGTATGAAACCAAAAGTTACACAGAACCATATTCATAAAAATAAATCTACCTCTAGATAAACCATACCTTCTCTACCATGATGACTACAGATCTCATATTCTATATTCAGACTTCAACGTAAGGAAATATGTAAGCTTTATAACATTCCTAAAAACACTGGCAAATTAAACTTAAGTTTCTTAACACATTAACTGCTATGTGAATTGTATTTAACTCACGCTAGTTTTGAGTATGTAACTCACACGTCTCTTTACCTTGGGAGCCGTGAGAACTATTTTTCAAGTTGCATAAAACTCACACACAGAAAACAATAAAAAATAACAAATTTTTCATTAAACTAGAAAGGATCCCTTTGTTTTTGAAATTTTTATTCTATTTTCGTAATAAAACACTGTCGCTCCAAGGAAAATCTTTTTTTTCTAGTGTGGCAGTCAATGTGTTAAATTACTAACTATTATAGCCATTTGTATGTACTTTGATTTGAAAAATCAAACTTGGTCTTTGTACCATTAGCAGTGGGTAAGGAACCTCCCATCAGCCAATATCCTGCACTCTACCTTAATTTACTTGTGCTTGATAATCCACTTATGTGGTTTCCAACGTAGAGGAGAGGCAGAGGAAACAGCTTCAATTAAAAAAAGAAAAAACACTTGGTTAGAACTCCAATAAGCTTTTTTCTTCACGTATAAAAATGGTGACAGGTATTTCACAAGAGAGAATATCCAAATAGGCACTAAAAAATGAAAAGGTGCTCAACCTCATCAGTAATCAGGGAAATGCAAATTAAAGCCCATAAAGGTGTTACTACACATCCACCAGATCAGGAACATTTAAAATGACTGGCACACCTACGAGTGGCAAGAATGTGAAGCAACAGGGACTTTCACGCACTTTTGTCAGGAGTGTGACTAGGTACAATCACTTTGAAGAACAGTCTGACATTACTTACCAAAGTTGAAGCTATGCATACCCTAGGAGCCAGCCATTCCACTTCTCAACGGACCCCCTCACCCATGCATATGTGTGGTTATGGACTAAATCATGTCCCTCCCCCAAATTCATATTCTGAAGCCCTAACCCCCAATGTGATTGCACTTGGAGACAGGGCCTTAAAGGAGGTAACTGAGGTTAAATGAGGTCATAAGGGTGGGGCCCTCATCCGATAGGACTGGTGTCCTTATAAGAAGAGAAAGAGACACCAGGAGTGTACACACAGGGAGGAACAGCCATATGAGGACACAGCAAGAAGGCAGCCTCACCAGAAACTGACCTTGCTGGCACCTTGATCTGAGACTTCCAGCCTCCAGAACTATAAGAAAATACATTTCTAGTGTTTAAGCCTCCCAGCCTGTGGTATTTGGTTATGGCCACCCTAGCTAACTAACCCATGTGCACCAGGACCAAGCTATAAGTTAACTACATACAGGAGTAATGCTTTTTATTTTTCTGGTCTCTAAACTGGAAACAACCCAAATTACCACAAACAGTAAAACAGGTAAGTAAACTGCAATATATACATACAGAGAAAATAAAAGAATACAACTACGCACAACAATGTGGATGAATCTTACCATAATAATATTAAGTGAAGGAAGCATGATACGAAAGAATATATAGAGTTTGATTCCCTTTATATAAAGTTCAAAATCAGGTAAAATTAAACTATAGAATTTAGGGATGCATCCAAATTTAGAAAAATTACAAACTAAAAAAGAGAATTTTTGTTTTAAAAGTTAGGAGAGTGGGTAAGGAAGACTTTGTGACCCCATTTCATGACCTAAGTAATGGTTTACAAGGGTGATTATTCATTCAACTACACATTCAGGTATGATGCCTTTTTCTCAGATTTCACAATTTTTATTAAAATGTTTAAAATGGTTAAAAATTATACTATATTATAAAATAAATGTAATCAAGCTCAGCAATATTCTGTTTTTCTCCCATGATTAGGTTGGTATCTTTCATATACGTCAATATTTATTTTTCTTTCTTTGTGGATATCCCTGATTATTAATGCTGTAAGCATGTGCTTATTTGGTCTGTCTGATAAATAATCCAGTGCTAGATACCAGCATTTTTCCAGGCATTAAAGAAACAGCAGTGAACAAGCCATGTGGGATTCTCACCCTCAAGGAACTGACAGTCTGATTTAAACCCAAATGCCATCATCATCCATTTAACACCATCTGTTGTATGCGATCGGTCTAAGAATTAAGTGTCTGCCCTAACATCTGGCACCCAGCAACTCTTCAATAAAAGTTGATTCCATTCTACACTCCCAGGAAAGCATGGCAGAGTTTATATTTCTAGTTCTATGATGGAAAACACTGTCTTTCCATGTACATAAAATTGCATTCTTCATTCCATTTATAGCTTTTATCAATCCAAACTAAAAATGAAAACTGAAAACAAGGACCAGCACACTATGATCCAAGGGCCAAATCCAGCCTAGCTCTTGTTTATGTAAACAAAGTTTCGCTGGAACCCAACTATGCCAATTCACTTATGTATCACGTAGGGCTGCTTTCATGGTACGGTGGCAGAGCTGAATGGCTGCAACAGAGATGGTCTGGCCCTTTACCAAAAACGTTTGCCAGTGCCTAATTCACAGTTTTGTCATTTCACTTCTGAATAGTATTTATTTAATGTCAATTGTTAAGCATGTACTTTTACTACTACTGTGTTACATAAATGGACAACTGAATGACATATGATCTTTATTACAAAGTTTCTACCCAGGGCAAGCAGGAAGCAAAGTGTGTATAGAAATGGACCTATACTCTAAAATCAATTTGTAATTCTCTCACAGCTATATATACTTTTCATCACATACCTTTACAGGGATTTTCTTGTCAAAATCAGGGAAGTGAATTATTTTATTTAGCTTGGACACATACAGTATCATTATGGTGGCTGCCATCTAGAGAAAAGGGAAGAGAGAAACTTCAGGAAAAATGTCTGGAAAGATTGCTTCAGGTTCAATGACATTATCAGAAGGAAATAGATTCATCAAAAAGAAATACAAAAAATATCCATTTTCTAGGTTCCAGAAAAAAATAACTGTATCTTAGAATATTAAAATTGTTTTTCTCGCCATTGTATGGATTCCATCAGAACTACAGCTAAAAAGTGTAACATCAAATAGAGTCACACACATACACATTATCTCAGGGGCTCTAGGAACAGTGACAGAGGGAGAAAGGGAATGGTGTCCCTGACAGTGACTAGAGTGAAGACAGTTAGTGAGGCCGCACATTGATCCTGGACCTTACTTTCCACGTCCTAAGCATATGGTCACCTTCCCCCATAAAGGTGGGAGAATAATTTTAAAAGAAGAAACTCCACACAAAAACACACTGTTTTTGTTTGTTTTGAGAGACAGGCTCTTGCTCTGTCACCTAGGCTGGAGTGCAGTGGCACGATCACAGCTCACCCTCACCGTAACCTCAAACTCCTGGCATCGAGCCACCCTCCCAACTCAGCTTCCTGAGTAGCTATGACTACAAGCACGCACCACCACACCTGGAAAATTTTTTAATTTTTTTGTAAAGATGGGGTCTCACCATGTTGTCCAGGCTAGTCTCGAACTCCTGGCCTCAAGTGATCCTCCCATCTCTCCCTCCCAAAGCACTGGGATTACAGCACCATACTTGGCCAAAATAAAAAAATATTGATACCATCTTTCTAGGCAAGTTCTAGAACTTACTCAATTTTCTCCATATTAGGATGCAAAATTTTAAGAGTTCCTTCAACATGATTATAATCCTAAACCTTGCTCCAAATGAGTTTACAAACTTAATCCTTATGGTAGATTTATGTACTCAAGTCCATCCTGAATTACAATTGTACTTTGTATTTATGCCTCTTTATAATTCTTAAAGAAATACACTAACATTTAAAATAAATGTAATTCAGACTTTTAAAATCAAACCTGACTGGCCTCTTCCCTCAACGAATTGCAAATCAGAAATGCTTTTTCTTAATTGAGTGTAAGCCAATGCATTAAAGAACAGTGAATTTATTTGACTTGGGGATTACAGAGAATCCACTATCATATATTCACTGATCTTCTTCAAAAGTGCTTTTTTCCTACATATTTTTACATTGAAACAGAATTTTTTTATTATAAGGAAACATATTGGTTTCTTGTAATTTTTTCGTCCTAAAATCATTTTCCAAAGAGTTACTTATTAGCAAAACATTTAGCCAGAATAATGTTAATTCATATAAATGACAGGCTTTTCCAGATTCACAATTAAAAATTTAGTTAACAGATATAATTTTCTGTTAATTTTAAGCTTTCCTCCCTATAAATTAAAGCAAAATCAAAACAAAAAAGCCCTTGATGCCTGTGACTGCTTGTCTATCTGGAATGCAGCAGCATACCACCAAAAAATTAAATTCACCACAAATTAATGTTAAAGGGGAATTTCAGAAACAGCCAAATGAGCTGAGTTTGAAACTTATCCAAGCTCATCCTTGTACTTGAGAGCAAAAAATCACAACCTGCAGGCAGCAAACTGTAAACATGCTTTGTTTGGCCCATATTGAGTTTTGTAAAAATCTGAATCAGTTGCCAGCATTCATGAATTTGGAAAAATTCAAATTCCTTCTTTCCCTTGAAAAACCTCCCAAACTCTGATAATTAGGGCATGGAGGGTCCCATCTCATCTCCCCAAACCTTTTCCTACAGGCACAGTAGCTTAAGCTAAGCAGCTGGTGCACACTTTCAGTGGGACAAGTATTCTCCCTCTCCACCCTGGACCTCGATCCACTCATTCGTTACCCATCAGGCCTTGGAGGCTTTGCATCTTGTGGCCCCTGGCTTTAGAGTAATTAATTCAATTAATAAACTTAAAGTTAAGCAGTTGTTTTTCCCACAAATACAACTGTTCCTAAATTATAGAATGAAATAAAATGCGTGTCAATATTTTATGTTGTGTCACCAACAGTACTACAATCCGCAGGTCCTCTGCCAGCTGAATAAATTTGTAAACCACAGTCTTAAACAAAAGCACTTAAAATGTCTTGTGTACACTGATGACTAATTAAAGAGGTTAATTTAATTTTTTCACTTACCTGTCCAATTCCAAGCACAATTGGTGAGGGGAAACTATAAAGAACATAGAATAACACATCACTTTAGAAATACATAAAAATTCAAAGACAGTATATAATATGTGATAGGAGTTATTAAAGTCTTAGACAATGAAAACTTATCAAATTTGTTCACTTTTCATTTGTTCATTTTTTTCATTTTTTCAACAGATTGTTGCTAAACTTGGTAATTTTCTACTGTCCCTTGAGACAGACTGTCATTATATTAATAGACAACATGACTGTGTATGCAGAAAAAACAAAATATTCTGGCAATAAATTATTAGAATTAATAAATAACTTTAGAAGGGTCACCGAATACAAGATGAATATATATTTTTAAATCAGTTACATATCTATATACCAGCAAGAAACAAAGAAAATGAAAATTTTAAAGACATCATTTACAATAGCACCAAAAAAATACATCAAATAACACTAACTGGATATTTTATGATACTAAGGAATCATTATTACTTTTTTAGCTATGAAATAGTTTTGGGGTGTTTTTTTAAATAAAGGAGTCATTATCCTTTAGAAATCCACATTGAAATGCACATGATGATATATTTTTAATTTGCTTCAAAATAATCTGGAGATGGTGGGAGTGAGTGGGAGAGGAATATAAATGCAAAAAGGTTGTTCAAAATTGGTGATGGCTCCATGGTGATTCATTATACTATTATTTTTTAATAATATACCCAGAAACAAATCTAATCAAAGATTTACAAAAAAGACCTCTATATAGAATATTATAAATTGATATTAAAAACATTAAAGCAGACCTAAATAAAGGTCATAGGTTGGAAATACAATAGCATAGTGAGGTCCATTATCCTCAAAGTGATCTATAAAATAAATGCAATCTCAGCAGAAATACCAGCAGGTAATTTGTGGAAACTGACAAGCTGGGCCTAAAACTGAACAGAAAGGTAAAGAGCAAAAATCACCCAAGACAATCTTGAAAAAGCACAAAGTTGGAGGAATGACTCTAATGGATGTCAGGATTCATTGTGAAGTTACAATAAATGAGACTGTGTGGTATTTGCACAATGCTAGTCCGGTAGGACTACAATGTGCAATGAACTACAATGGACGGTGTTCCAACAGGAACAGAACAGAGATCAGGGCAGACACGTGCATATATGGACACTTGATTTATGATAAAGATGACACTGCAGAACAGTGGGGAAAGATGGGCTTTCAACAAATGGCACTGAGTAATTTGGATATGGAATTCTGACCCCTACCTCACACCATACTAAACAAAGCAGCACATCACTTCCACCTGCTCATCCACTGTTCAACTCTTTGCTGGCTCCCATTCTCCCATGCTACTGAAAAAGCTAAGTGTTATCAAAAAACTCAGTCCTCAATCTGTATGTCAGAAACACACCTGTCTCGGATAGGGCATAGAGAAGAGAATAAAGAGCAAAACTACCTCATCAGAGAAAACAGAATTAATGGCTGGACAGCACTAACATGAGAATAAAATTAACTCTAGTAGCTTCTGGGTTGTGCCACCTATACACGCACTGCCAGACAGAAGGACTCATTCCCCAGCTGGGTCCTCCACTAAAGAAAGCACATCCACTTCCTCACAAAAGTCTGCATTCCAACTGCTGGTCCATAAAGGGGTATAAAGGCCAGGGGCCCCACCCCAATTCAGGACAAAACTCGGCAGAGCCATGCCAGTTCGAGTCCCTGGGACCAGGCCTTTATTGTGATTGTACTACAGTCCAACTTCTCCCTCTGCCTAATCCTGCTTCCCCCAAGTGTACTGGGGAAGAGAACTCCCCAATGCACTTCCCACACATCTCAGGGAATAAAACCTGCACGGTTAAGCAAAGTAACAAGACAACAGTATAAACAAACAGTGAAACAATAACAACAACAAAAAAGGCTTACAGAAGATAAGACAAAGAGCCTGGCCTAGAAGAAAACACAATGCATGGAAGAGAAGGAATGCTATAAGGCTACAGCACACCTTAGGAAAAATAGGACATCAATAACACAAGAGTTCAAAATCGAGTTGATAAAACAGTCAATGGAGATGAGCATAGGAATCTAAGAAAACACCAAAACAACATGACTGCCACATGAATAAATTACCTTTAGAAACATCAAGGAATCAAGGGCCACTGTTGAAAATTGAATTACCAACACCTGAGGTAATCACCGTGCAGGCAGAGAAAAAAGACAAAGTCTAAAAGATAAACAGATATAGAAGACAGACAACACCATATAGGACTAATCACTGTGCCCGGAATACAGAAAATCATTAATACATCCCATAACTTTAAATCGAACTTTATTCCATAAATAAAGTTGCATAACTGTATTGAGTTATTAAACAGCTCAATAAAGAAAGAAGATGGGCCAGTGCAGTGGCTCACACCTGTAATCCCAGCACTTTGGAAGGCCAAGGCCGGAGGATCGCTTGAGGCCACGAGTTTGGAGTTTGAAATCATCCTGGGCAACTTAGCGAACCACTGTCCTACAATTTAAAATTTTTATTTTAATTAAAAAAGAAAGAAGATGATTCAAAGATAAAAGAGAAATTAGCTTCCCTGACATGAGGGAAAAAAATAAACTGAATCTTCAGATCTAAAAGCACAAGGTGCTACAGAAAAATCTATTAAAGAATTCTCAACACAATTAATATATTAATAGCAGCCATGAATTTTCCATAAAAAACCTGACAATGGAATGCCACCAATGGGGAGCCAAATCAAAATAATGAACTTGGCAATGGAGACAGTGTGGTAAAAGAACTACTGAAGACTACTGTATCCATTTAAATATAGAACAGATTGAGACAAGGATGGGATTATAATTACGTGTGCTACACTATAAAACAAGATGTGAAGGGCGGGAGAGATGGGAAAAGTTGCCTTGGTTTCATCTTTCATAGCAGAGAGATCATATATGTTATCAAAAATTGAAATATGGGTTTAAAATAAACACAATGACTTAAACTTCTTAATATTTTTCACCACCTTTTAATCTTAGAGGGATCTTTTAAGAAATAGTAATCATTGTAGTGAACGAATATATATTTGAAAGTCAACAATTCTTTGAGTTGAACTTCAATTTCTCTTTTCTCCATTCACCTGAGTTAAAACTGAATTTCATACATCGATGCTATCGCAATCCCCATCTTAAGCCGTCCAACACAGCCGGCGTGACCAGCGGTGCGATGACCCCCACAGGATGCAACGCCAAGTTCACAGGGTCACCTCCTAAGTAGCCTTGCCAGAAAGGTTTAAACTGAATGAAATCAAGCCTTTCAGTGTAATTTTCAGTTAGAGGACAGAGGAAAATAAGTTAATTGAGACTTCAGAAAATAAATCAGACAATCCACAATGTGGGACATTTACAAAACAAATGACCCAGGTTTTTCAAAAAGTCAGTATCATGGTGGGGTGGGTGGGATGGGGGACTTTTCTAGATTAAAATAAACTAAAAAGACATACAATATGCACTGCATAAGCCTTGACTGAGTGTTGATTCAAGTGTTAAAAACGACCATAAAAACATCTTTGGGACAATTGAGATTATGGGGGAAAAAAAGAAGAAAAGAATTTTCTACCTGAGGGATGTGAGCCCCTTCAAATTATCAGGCCCAGAGAGGCACTGGAATGAAACAGCAGTCAGGTCACGCCCCCCTGAGCTCAATAATTACCTCTTGAAGCCACTTGCTATTTGGGCTCTAGACTAACTAATGCCAAAGTAGCCATAAAATGCCACACACCCTGTAGTTGAGCAGTGTACAGTCAGTCACTAGCCAATGTCATCTCTGCAAACCAATGAGAATTCCTGACAACAACTTTTGTAATCACTCCCCCTCCTGATTTGTCCTTTTTTTTCTTTAAAAACTTGAGCCTCTCTTGTGTTCTCCACAGCACTCCCCGAGGTAACTTGGAAGTGTGTCCCAGGCTGTAGTCCTCAACCTTTGTGTTTGAACAGACGCTTCTTCAAATTAGATTCCGACCTTTTTCATCATTTTAGGTAGGCACTCCAAAAGAAGCAGAGAAATGGAATATATGCGGGATCAAGAGCGGGGTTTTGTTTGCTTGGGAAACATGAGCATGCTTTTGCGCTGATAGAAAGAGGCCACTGAGGCCAGAAGAGAGGCAGGGAAGGAAGGAGACAGAGGAGTGGGCTTCCAGAGCCACGCAGAAAGCTTGACCTGCCACTGGGAGAAAATGCTCCCTCCATTTGAGCTGGAAGGAGAGGAGGGGCCCTCATTCGATGGTTTCTATTTTCTCAATAAAGGATGGAGGAGGAGGGGGGAGGAAGGGGACAAGGGAGGCCTTCCAATGAAGGAGAAAGTGTGAAAGATTCATTTCTGAGACAAAGCAAGAACCAGCAGGTAGTAAGGAGGGCCCCAAGAGGTTCCTGATCATCAGCTGGAAGTCACACCAGCCAGCCCAGATGTGGTTTTTCCACCCAGGACACTCAGAGCTGCTCAAGTGCTGAAGGAAGCAAGCAGATGACAAGCGCAAGCCCAGGCGAGAGAGGTAAAGGAGGCTCCCGTGTGCCCCGAGAGGCACTCTCAGCAGGCCGGGCAGAGAAGCGATGCCCGATGCCCGGAGGGACAGACACAGCAAGAAGTAAGCGAGGAGGAGGCCCTGCGAGGTCAGGGAGTGGATATCCTGCAGTGGAAGTCTTAGAGATGTGAACTAAAATAAAATCTTAAATCCCCCAGCTACCTGAAAAATGGAGCCCCTCTTGGTCAAGGGGAGCCCAGAAAAACCTGAAAGCTGAGTTGCTGGTCATGAGGAGAAGGGAGGTCAGACACACCCCTCATCGTGCCCCCTCCCTTTTGTTAGAGTTACTCCTTATAAAAACAAGATACTAATTCATTAACGGGCCTAGGGCCATGCAAGACAAAACTTAAACCACACCTGCAGGTCATCTCTTTACTTCACAGATCACTTGAGTCTAAGTGTATGTGTCATGGCTTGTCTCTGATTAGAAGACATCCTTAACTTAAAACATTCCAAGCCTTAGACAAAGCTTCATTTCTTTAACCAATTACAAATCAAAGCATCTTTAAACCCACCTATAACCTCTAAGTCTCCCCCTCTTTGAGATAGCCTGCCTTTTTGGGCCAAACCAGTGTATGCCTTCTACGTATTAACTTAAGATCTTACGTGTAATTCCTGTTTCCATGAATGTATAAAACCAAACTGTAACCTGGCTACTGTGGGCACTTTTTCTCAGAACCTCTTGAAAACATGTGCTCTGACCTACAGTCACACACACTCAGAAAAAACCTCTTTAAATTATTTTACAGAGTTTGGGGTTTTTTTCCGTTAAGAGAGAGGCGTGTTTACTTGTGAGGATGGGGTCCCAGGAGCAGCTATGAGAAGTGGAGCGCGGGAGAGTTTGTTGGAGACGAGACCAGACTGTGATGGTTCAGTGTACGGATCCTAAAGTCACTAGAAGGCTGACCCGAGTCCAGGTGGGAGGAAAGACTGACTTCACTAAATCAGTCACCAGGAGCCATTACAGAGGGGACACAAAGGATGGTAAAACCAGTCTTGACAGAGCATGAGCAGCAAGGAGCTAAGAACCCAACCCCACCTCCTGGCCAAGGTGAGGAGGAGGTGGGGGAAGAAGACCCAGCCCCATCTCAGGGGAACGAGGGAGCAGAGCCAGGAGAGAGCCAGGGTTTCATTAAAGTAAGAGAAAATTAGGAGTTGGTTTTGTTTTTGAATATAGACTTTCAGTTCCCACTAATGAAGACTCCAATTCAGTAGCTTTTATAAAAACTCTCCATGTGATTACTACCAGGCTACCAGGCACGTTTGGAAACCAGTGGGTTAAAAGATCTCAAAGTCCAGTGATATATAATGAAGCAAATGCGCACAGCAAATCCTGAGCAAATGTTTGTTGAACTGACTACAGCTAAGGTCGATATTTTTATTAAACATCATTAGTAAATTCTTTCATGTCATAGAGTATGATATTAAAATGGAAAAAAACCCCCACCCAACTCTTGACCACCTGCACAGCCCTCATGAATCTGATCCTGAAAGACCAAGAGTGAGACCAACTGGCCATAAACTCCTAGATGACCTTGCCTTCCCCTCTAACGCCAACAGGTCTCACTGTTCACATTCTTCAAAGGCGTCTCTGTTCCAGGTGAATCTGGCATTACAATGAACTAAAACTAAAAAATAACTCAGACCACCCATCAGCTTGTACTCCAGCCAGAAACAATCTGCCCAAAATGGAAGAAAGAAAAACATCCCCCAGCTACATTCCCATGACCCTGTGACTTAGGTAATTACCAAAGGTCCTTTTTTATCCTACAACATAACATTCTGTCCTCAAACAGCTAATGCTTAGATCAGATTTCTATGCTTTATTGTTGTAACCACATCACCCCAACCCTCCTCCCCTCAAAAATTTGTGCCTAAAGCATTTTGAGAGGAGAGAATGAACAATATTATTTGAAGATGGTTCTGCAATTGTGTAATATATTATTAATACGTTGCAGAAATGTGGAATGTTTTCTTACAAGGTTTATAAGGGTTTGTGCCTTCCTAAAGCAAAAACTCCATCTTCTTCTTCAATATGGAACTCGAAATTTTAAAGAGGGAAAGGTTAGAGTATATGATGTCTCATACATTAATTCTTTCTGGTTAGACACTGCCCTTCACCTTCAAAGCATTGGCCAGTGTCTACCGACACTTGCTTCCAACAAGAGGACACATGTTTTCAGAGGCACTGATTGCTGTGGCCAGTTGGCACCTCACTCACTCTAGAGCACAAAGTGGAGACTTATCTTCAACCTGCATGTGACATAGGTACTGGCCACTCCCAGACAAGCTCATTAATAGCAGTCTCTTGTTTTTTATTGTAGGTGTTTCTTTTCTTTTCTTTTCTTTTTTCATTAGCTTGCATTGTATGTGTTAAATGATCCAGGTTAACAGTATGTACTTGTTCCTTTCTTTGAGGCAAGCTTTGTGTTTCCTATAGACACCAAGCAACATGTTGCAACACACTGGTAGAGACCTTATAAAGAATATCAACAGCCATAGGATCACCAAAAAATATCCCAAATCCATCCCTTTCTTTCACATCTGCTGCCCATGGCCCACCCAGTCCAAGCCTAAACCCAGAGCACGGCAACGGCTTCCCAGCCCCTCTCCCCACTGCTAGTACCATCAGTTCTCCACCCACCCACCAAAGAAATCTTTTTAATCGCTCAAATTATGTCAGGTCACTCCCATACTAAAACCTTCCAAGGGACTTCCAATTGCATTTAGACTAAAACTAAAACTATTTATCCACAGTATCCCGGCTTCCACCTTAGTCCCCCAATACCTGCTCTCAACACAGCAGCCAGAGTGATTTAGGTCCTGTCACTGCCCTGCTTCACACCTCCCATGGCCCCGTCTCACTCAAAGCTGACATCAGAGCCCTCACGGTGGCCTCCAAGGCCCTACACAGTCCAGTTACTCTCAGATCCCACTCAGTACCGTTCCCACCCAAACTCTGCACCCTTCCATGCCTGGAATGTCCATCTGAAGCAGGGAACTGGCAGGTGCTGCCCTGGGTATGGCGTTGCTGCACCTGCACTACTGAGTCAGGAAGTCTCAAAACAAAGTTTCCAATTGCCCTGATCGAAACAAGATGAAAGCAGGCCAAGTTCCAACTGGTTAGAACCAAGAGGAAAATGGTCCCTTCCACGAATATTCCTCCCCTGGTTTAGCCCTTTGCTTAAACAGAGAGACAACAGGAACCAGGGGGCCGGTTCTCTTCTACAGGGAGAACTTGCCTCTGCTCTGTCTGTGGAGTAAACTTTCTAACTTTCTATAGTTTCTGAATAAATCTCACTCCCCTTTCTCTTGTTGGCTTGCTCCTGAATCTTTCTTGCACGAAGCCAAGGACCCACTTGGACTTCAAGGGGCTCCCAGCATTGGGAGTCACTTTCCTGTGCCACATCCCCCACCTCCTGGCGTGGCTCGCCCAAGTCTCAGCTCCATGTCACCTCTTCAGTGAGGCTTCACTGATCACACCACCTAAAACTGCAAACTCTCTCCCACTCTCCCACTCCCACACTCCCTAATACCCTTTCCTGCCTTATTTTTTTTTCTTCTGAACGCTGGCCACATCTAACACAAATATTAGTTTATGTATTGGTCCACTAGGATATAAGCTCCATGAGGTTGGAGATTTTGATCTGCTCTGTTTACTTCTGTTTCCCAAGTGCCTAGAACAGTGCCTGGCATGTCACAGGTGCTTAGTAAATATTATTGAATGAAAGAAGGATCTGATTCCTGCCTTCCCTGCCTACTTCCCTCTGGCACTTGCTCACTCAGCTCCAGCCACAGTGACCACAGCAGACCAAGCTCGTGTCCACTTCCACATGTCACATTTGCTGCTCCCTTCTGTCCGGAATGCTCCGGTGACAACTACTCCACCCCAGGCACTCTCAGGTCTTATCTGAAACTTCCTGTTTATTCACAAACCTACTTGTTTTCTGTGTCCACCACTGACCCTGAAACAGCGGAGCAGGGGCTTTGTGCTTTTCACAGCTGCTTCCCTGGTGCCAGCAATGGGCTTCGCGCATAGTAGGCTCTCGGTAAATGTCTGCTGGGGATGTAACCGATTGAGTTCATGTGGGTTTCAGTTTTCTCAAATATAAAATAACAAAGCTGAAGATACTCTCTTAGGTCTCTTTGGGTTCTAAAATTTTGATGTTACATTTTTGTAGCACAGTAAGTATAGTTTACAAAGAGCCCTCATTTATGACAGCTCCTACAAAGCCCTGGAAGGTAATTAACTGGGTTGTAATTATCCATTTACATTTGAAAAAAAGGCTGACTATAGGACTGGCCACAAGAGACAGAGCTATTAACTGGTGGAGCTGGGTCTAAATCCACAATTCTTCCAATGCTGCTACAACACTAGTAGAATGAAACAGGAATTTCTAGTCCTTAAAAATAAGTTTAAGGAAGCACAAATTTGCTGGTTTACTTAACACTAATCCCAAAAAGTACATCATGTGAACTTCTAATTGTTTTCCCTGAACGTGCTGGTAATTTGAGAATGAATGGTCAGTCAGTACAAACAGAGTTAGCGGCTCAGGACTGATCTGATCGTTGAACATCTAGATTCGTATAAAGAATTGTGCACTTTGTAATTCACATTTGGATCACTTTTTTCAGCTCATCGGTGTATCTGAAAGCATTTGGCTGCAGCTCTAGGAGCACAGCCGCGGCAGGGAGTCCCGCAGCAGTAGGACTGCAGTGTGCCGGGTTCGGCAAGAGTAGACTGACTTTGTCAGGTTGTGGTTTCATGTGCAGAAAGTTGCGACGGTCCGGGAGGGCCCCTGTGAAACCCGGGTCAATGCGCAGAGCTGAGAGTCCTGTCTCACTGTCCCCACCCGCCGGCCGGCCCGGGCGCGGCCGCAGCGCACCGAGGGCAAAGGCAGCCCCGCGCTCCCCGCGTCCCGGGCGCCTCCCGCCGGCCCGCGCAGCCCCCGCAGCCCCGCCGTCCCCGGCCCGCCTCACCCGTAGGTGGTCAGCAGCGCCTTGTTGACCAGCACGAGCAGGAAGGAGCAGGTCCCGTAGAAGAGCGCCGACAGCAGCTTGGCCACCCGGGAGGGCAGCGGCGCCGCGCCGGGCTCCTCGCCCGCGCCCGCGTCCGCGTCCTGGCCGTCGGCCGTCATGTCCCGCGGCCGCAGTGACACCCGCCGCCCGCCCCGGCCGCGCACTGGCCCGGCCCTCGGGCCCCAGCCCAGCCTCGTCCCCGCCCCCACGGCCGGCCGGGAAGAGGGCGCGGCAGGAACAGGAAGAGCCGGGGCGCACACCCCAGATCCCGGCCCGCCCCCTGCGAGCGCCCCGAAGCCGGCGCGGGACGGTCCCGCGCGCCTGGACCTCACCCTGGGTCTAGCCACCTCCCTGACTCTGTGTAAAGGGAGACCAGAAACGCGTTTGGGAGACTTGAAAAGCCCCACCTTCTTCCAGACTGCTCTCTTGGGGAGAAACACTTCAGTACGTCTTAGGGTTGGTTTTGCTTTTTTCCCCCCTACAATAGTTTTTTGTTTAACGTATAACTTACATACGGTAAAATGAGTCCACAGTTTGAGATGTTCGACAAATGCATTCAGCCGAGTAACCACTGAAAACATAGAACATTTCCATCACTCCCAAAAAGTTCCCATTGCGCCCCATTGAAGTTAATCTCCCCCATCTGGGTGATGTCTAGTACTGAAGGTTAGATTTGTATTTTCTAGAATTCATAATGTACTCTTAAGGCGTTTTTTTGTTTGTTTTTTAGGGTCTCACTCCGTCGCCCCGTGCTGGAGTGCAGTGGTGTCATCATAGCTCACTGCAACCTCCAACTCCCAGGCTCAAGTGATCCTCCTGCCTCAGCCTCCCAGTAGCTGGGACTACAGGCGCATGCCTTCTATTTTTGGTAGAAACCGAGTCTTACTCTTGCTCAGGCTGGTCTTGAGCTCCTGACCTCAGGCGATCCTCCCACCCTGGCCTCCCAGAGTGCTAGGATTACAAGCGTGAGCCACCGCACCGGCCTTAAGACATTTTTTGCTCCGTTTATTTTTGCAACTCATCCATGTTGTTTGTTTCTTTCAATTGGGAAACGGAAGTGAACGAAGCAGATCAAAATCCCCAACTTCATGGAGCTTACATTCTAGTGGACCAATACATAAACTAGTAACAATTATGTCAGATGTAGCCAGCGTTCAGAAGAAAAAAAAATAAGGCAGGAAAGGGTATTAGGGAGTGGGAGAGAGTTTGCAGTTTTAGGTGGTGTGATCAGTGAAGGCTCACTGAAGAGGTGACATGGGAGCTGAGACTTGGGCGAGCCATGCCAGGAGGTGGGGGATGTGACACAGGAAAGTTGACTCCTAATGCTGGGAGCCACTTGAAGTCCAAGTGGGTCCTTGGCTTTGTGCAAGTAAGAATTCAGGAGCGAGCCAACAAGAGAAAGGGAGAGTGAGATTTATTCAGAAACTATAGAAAGTTAGAAAGATTCAAGCCATCTTGAATATAAGTGAAATGAAATCCTAGTTCTTTATTACCCTAATTTAAGGTCTGGGATAGGGCTGGCAATAGTCTAATACTTACCTACATCAGTATATTTTTAGCACTATAATAATGAACCAGATAAGAAAGTAAAATATAATCTAAAAGGCCACATTTTAAAGTAAGAAAAAACAATCCACACTATGATTGCAACTATGCAAAAGAGATGCCTGAGATGAGACTGGAATGAATTATAAAATGCACTGAAATAATATTGAGGGATGAATGTAGGGTTATAGGTGATGTCTCTTTTAGAAGTTATTATAGCATAGCTATTATATTTCTGATGGGAAAACAAATTATAAAGTCTTCAAGAATGACCATGTACTTTAAATTAAAATAAATTTTTATTCAAAGCATCTTTAGAAATGACAGCATGTTTATTGTTATGCTGTTAACTTTGCCAAACTACAACTTAGCCATATGAAGCATAAAACACTTCAAAAATTTGAATGTAAACCACATTTTTTAAAACAAAAAGCAGTCCTAATACACCTCCAATTTTAGATACCAATGTATTTTATCCAAGTATATAGCTTATATCAAAAAAGAACATTTTAAATGTTTCTATAGTAAATAGTTGTAATAATTTCTTAAACTGTTCCAATTAAGCAAATAAAAAATATTTGTGAATATAACTATTACAGTTGACAAAAGCTGACTGGAGAAACAAACAAACAAAAACAAATCCTTAGTTTTTAAGGCCTTAAATTTTATCATCTGTAAACTGGCAAATATTTGTATTTTTAAAATTCTTACTATCTTTCCTTCTTTAGTTAAGTTTATCAAATTTTAAATTTCCCAAGACTGATGAGTATTGCCTTTTAGATCATTTAAATTGTATTTGAGAGAAAAAAATTCTATAAGAAATGTTGAAACCTAAACCAAGAAAATTCAGATGCTATAGTCTGTCTTACCAGGCTTATAAGTGCTCCAAGTTAAAATTCTATATACCGGATTACAAACAAAATTCTTAGACCATTACAAATATAAATTCTCTTATTAAAAAAAACCCTAAAGGTTTGTGATTTATTGTACAGAGGAATTACATTTTTAAAGTATGTCCTCATCATACACATTATTTGTAAGTATCATATCTTCTTTCATATTTTTGCTCCTCTTCAAGACATTTACATGCCTCCCCTTCCCCATGGCTACATATTTTATACTATCTGTGTACTGCAACACATTAGGATTTTTGGATAAAGAAGCCTACACTCTAGATAATGTTCAAACTACATCTGTAAGATTCCACTTCAAAAATATGAAGAGTCCATACTTCCCTCTAGTAGTCCGAGTTTTACTCCAATTAAGCAATCTATAAATTACCATGCTATGCATGTCATTTAGTTGTGCTTATAACAAAAGCCAAAATGATGGAAATTTTTGCCTACATAAAGAAGGTGGTCTGCTCAGCTCTTGATTTTTCTGCTCCTGCTTCAGTACATAAAGTGAGTGGTGTTTGATAATAATCTATTTGGAAAAATGGCTTAAAACCACCACACAAGTTAACACACTTGCAGTTAAAACTATTTCAGAAGCCTACTTATCTGAGTAGCTAATATTTTCTGCAGTGTTTAACTGATAGCTAAATTTAGTGAACATAAAATAGCTTGGCATGTTATTCGAAGTAAAGCAAGAAGGTGGCTTTATGCACTGAAAATATAAATATTGAGGCTTCCATTTGCTAATAATTCTAAATAAGCAGTACAATTTAGTGTTTGCTAACAAAAGATCTAAAACATTTCACTACAAAACAACCCTGTAGATGTCCCTTTTATTAATAAAAATCCAAGTGCCAAATCTCCTTACAGGGCCCATAATATATTAAAAAAATCACCAATTACCATGTTACCTAGACTTTGCAAGATTAATCACTCAATTTCTGCAAATGAGAAATATGAAATGTGCAAAAGTTCCCAAGTTTACATGCTAGGGATGACAAGTGCTTTTCAAACTTAAACATTACTGTAAGTTTTAAGCCCCAGAAAGATAGAATAAGACTGGTTTTACTCCAATTTTGAAAATTCTGAACTATTGTGCATCTTACCAAGATCCTGAAATATCTTTTTTCTTCCAAATCTATAACTGAGAACATTTTCCAAAATAGTCAGCTTCCCATTTCTCTAGTCTTAGTGGGACACTATTTTGCAATTTAAAAATATCTACCTTACACACATATCTTATACTTTCTTGTTTGCTTCAGTGTTTACAGTATTGTTAAACATACTAATATACATTGTTAAAAATGATCTTATAAATAATCTATTTCAACCTTCTTTGGCTATTTGTACCATTCCGTTTTTCACACAAGTGTCTTATTCAGAAAGTGCTTCCTGTGAGAACTACTTCCAATGAATGCATTAAACTTGCAAAATCTAGCTTCCCACAATATGTAGTTTTCTACCCTGTACTCTGCAGTCCATATTTACAAATAGTTAAAACTTTACATCAAACATTAAATCCATTCCTATATAAAAAAAGTGCATTTCTTTCTCACCCCATATTCTGGGGCAATGACATTCTTCATTAATTTCTACAGAATAGCAGCCTATGATAAGCAAATAAGGTGCTTAGCTTATGCCCAAGGATCTACTTTTTAAGTATGCTGGGCAGTACTTTTGTACAGTGGAAGAGTCAGTGTCCAGGCTACTGTCGGAGCGGCGCCCCCGTCAGGTTGGCGAGCTCTATGAGAGCGAGGGCTCCGTGCAGGCGCTCTCGCTGCTCCTGCAGCCGGCGCTGGGCCCCGCTCTTCTCGTCGTCCTCTTCATCAGACTGAAGGTATTCCAGGGGGTCTTGCTGCTCCTGGTCGGCCTTCTGTACAAGCTTGCCTTTTAAGGTGGGGGTACGCTGCTCTCTCATTTCCCAATACCTATATGAAATGTGTACACATTAGTTACATAGGAGACATCAAATTCCCAAATGTTTACTTTTAAATAAAAGTTCTGAACCACAAATGTTACGTTTATGTGTTTCAGTTTATAAAGTTATAAAGTGATGTCACATATATGTCTTACTTACAGAGGAAAAAACCCGAGTTCAAAGAAGTTAAGAGACTTGCTCAGGTTTCTATAATCAAAAACAGGCAGTTCCAGATCTCATACTCAACTTTTGAATAACATGTTTCCGCCATTAAACTATCACTGCCTTAAAGATCATATAGACTAGAGTTAAATATGGAAATAGAAGGAAAAAGTCATTAGAAACCTATTTATCCTATCCACAGAGAGATGGTAACTTTTTTTTTTCTTGAGACAGAGTCTCGCTCTGATGCTCAGGCTACAGTGCCGTGGCGTCATCCTAGCTCACAGCAACCTCAAACTCCTGGGCTCAAGCAATCCTCCTGCCTCAGCCTCCCGAGTAGCTGGGACTATAGGCCCATACCACCATGCCCAGCTAATTTTTCTATTTTTAGTATTGACAGGGTCTCGCTCTTGCTCAGGCTGGTCTCAAACCCCTGACCTCAAGCGATCCTCCGGCCTCAGCCTCCCAGAGTGCTGGGATTACGGGCGTGAGCCACCGCACCTGGCCAGAGATGGTAACTTCTGATACAGTTAACTATGCAAAACATTAAACCCACAAAATATGACAAAGTCACTAACATCTGTAACACAGTTTACTCAAAAACTTAAGAATACCACCCTTACTCTATTATGCAGCCAACTGATAATTCATAAGAAAAAATGCAAATGTTTAATTCTTTTTAAAATAAACAGCAATCTAGGCACTCAGGCTAATTATCATATTGAAGTTTTCCATCACACAGAGAGGCTAATACCACTCATAACAAGTCTATAAGAAATAAGGGGCCACTTTGAATTATTTTATAAAATGTGTATAAATGCAACCTACTTAAGATTAGAGAACTGCGAAAGTCCCTAACACAAACCCCAGCCCTAGACAGGTATCCTCACAGCGGACTAAACACAGAGTGCCTTACTTTGCCAGCCACTCGGCGGCAGCCTTGTTGTCCGCAGCCTGATGCTTGCTGAGTGTGTCCGTAGGCTCCTCCCTCTTCAGCCTGGCATAAGGGTGCTTGGGACAGTGGCGGTTTGCATGGGTAAATCTGCTCAGGCAGCCTTCAAAACATGAAGGGAGAAACACTTGTCAGAATCTGGACACCCAACAAAGAGCACAGGGAAAATGTTCAGTTTCATTGGCCCCCAAGAAAAGTAAATTAAGATGGTGAGATTTAGCCTTCTACAACTTGGAGGAGAAACAACCAAACGAGCTTAAGCACAGTCTTATCAATGCTTGTGAGGGGAACAAGAAGACGGTTTTGTCACATCTTGGTCATGGCCACGTAAGTGTGTCCAACCCCATGGGGAAGTGATTTATCAGCACAAGTCATAAAATTGTTCAAAACCTCTGACCTGAGAATTCCATTCTTGGAATCTATCATAGGGAAACATCAGAAAAGATGAACAGAGCTATACATGCAAAACATTCCCCTCAGCTTTATTGGTAACAAGAAAATTTTAAAAACAAATTAAATATTCAATATCCAACATTGAAGTAACCATTGTGTATATGCTTAAGCAAATACACAATTTGCTTAAGCCATTTGCTTAAGCAAATTCACTAAATGAAGAAGTCTGTGGATATTTGTAACATTTGTAATAATCAAGAAAACTACAGAGCAATGGCACAGAATTATACTGAATTTGTTTTCCTTTTCTTTTTCTTTTTGTTTTTTCAGAGACAGGGTCTTGCTGTGTTGCCCAGGCTCGAGTGCACTGGCCCCATCATAGCTCACTGTAACTTCAAATTCCTGGGCTCAAGAAATCTTCCAACTCAGCCTCTTGAACAGCTAAGGACTACATCCCACCACACCCAGCTTATGAATTTCAAATATACTATTAAGTATGTGAAAATGTGCATAAGAAAAACATCTTTAGAAATTGTGATGAAAGGAAGAAAATCCCTTAAGAAAAGACAATATGCTTATTTCAGTTTAATAGTTTAAAATCTACATAAAAGCTTACTATAAAAGCTGTATTTACTTTTATACCGATTTTTCTACTGCCTACAACTGGATATGGTGTTTTAATTGCCCTCAAAAGTTTTCATCTAAAAAGAATACTGTATTTAAAAATAAATTATTTCTAAGAAATTTAGCATAGATCACTATTAACAAGGAAGGAAGCTTATGATGTTACATAAAATTTATAACAAAAGTCTGTCCCCCACCAAAAATTCAAGTGAAAGACATTTTAACTGTTAACTCACAACTAGTTATCCCATAAATTTAACTTCTAACACCGTACCATTTTCTGAACAAACAAATGGTTTCTCTCCGGTGTGAAGACGCTGATGTGTTTTGAGCTGCCCACTCTGAACAAAGGCTTTTCCACAGTCTGGATAGTCACACAGATAGGGTCTCTCACCTAAGTAGATAGATAGTATACATTATGTCTGAGACAATAAGGCAAGAAGAGGAAGGGGGCAGGGAGAGAATCAACCTCTATATAGGTCACAATTCCAAACAACAATAAAACACGTCACAGGCCCTTGAGAGCAGCAAGTGGACATGCTACTGGCAGCACTTGGATGAAGTCCAGTAGCCATCCACTGGGGAGCACAGTATTTTCTTAGGCCTTGAGCCTTTAGGTACTCAGGCTCAAGTCCTTGAAGTTCTCATCTTCGGCTTATCCCCTACTTTTTATCCCCCATACTCCAAATCATTAGCTCTTGCTGATTCTTCACAGGGTCTCCCACTCGTGCTTTCCCACTGCAGCTTCTCCTAGTCAGACTGGCAGCCGTTCCCACGAGAATGAAGCCTCCAACAGTCTCCTAGGTGGTCTCTGGTCTCCCCCTACACAGCACTTCCCGAGAACCTGGCATAGAACTCTGCTTTTGTCTAGCCCACCCCCGCAAAACAAAAAAAAAACAACTAGCCCCTAAACCACCCCAAACACTATTACACTCCTTAGACAACAAAACTTTTATCTGCTGACTTTTTAAATGGTCCCCTAATATCTGCACTATATGCAAATCTCACCAACCTTTTATTAGCTACTGGATTGGAGGGTCGGGTTTATCCTTACTTCCCCAAGAGTCATTCCAGCCAGGAGGCAGTTTCTCATCTTGTTCTAATCCTTGACAATCCTATCTTCTCTGCCCATTCATATCTTCCCAATCCTGTAGGCTCTCAGGGAAACTCTTTCTACTTCCAAATAATTGAACTTTGTATACCTTCATTAACTTAGCCTCCCATGTTGTCTATGCATCATGATAGTCTCCTTCTATAAAGACTCATAATGTCTTATACTTCATTTAAATTCCTATTGACAATATAGCACTAGGCTCAAACTGCTCAAAAAGGTTGTTCAATCATAATTAAACTTATCATTTCTTGAAAAACTTTCTTTAATCAACAATTATACACTGGTTTTTCCAATATGACTCAAAGAACAATAGTGGTTTTGATAGTTGAACACAAGGATATAGGGGGATTATTTAAAATAGTAAAAAAAAAGCTTTTTACAAAGTATATGCTAGCCATCTCTTAGGGATCTCGGGTTCGGCTCCCTGTATATAGCATCACAGGCTGGGGCGTGGGGTATCAGGCGACACGCAGTGGGTCAGCAGTGATCAGGACAGGGATTCAGGGCTCTCTTCCTTATGCCACATGGTCTTTTTTTTGGTTTTTTTTTTTTGGTTTTTTTTTTTTTGAGACAGAGTCTCACTGTGTTGCCCAGGATAGAGTGCCGTGGCATCATCCTAGCTCACAGCAACCTCAAACTCCTGGGCTCAAGCAATCCTTCTGCCTCAGCCTCCCGAGTAGCTGGGACTACAGGCACGCGCCACCATGCCCGGCTAATTTTTTCTATATATTTTTTTAGTTGTCCGATTAATTTCTTTCTATTTTTAGTAGAGACAGGGTCTCGCTCTTGCTCAGGCTGGTCTCGAACTCCTGAGCTCAAACAATCCGCCCGCCTTGGCCTCCCAGAGTGCTAGGATTACAGGCGTGAGCCACCGCACCCGGCCTGCCACAACATGGTCTTGATTCTTACCTACACTGGCAACAAACACTCTATGGCCTGTGAACCAGTTATTTGGTGAGTATTTCAGAATATTTAGATTGAAAAAAATACAAAAATTCTCAAAATTAGAATATTTCATTAAATAATCATTTTACTAATGGTATCTAAAGTCAAAGCCTCTAGCTACTACCTTAGTTTATAATAATTCAAAATTAAAACATTACCCCTTTTCAGGGATTTAACTAAAAAAACTATATTCTATCATATCATTAAAATGTATCTTTTCAAAAACCGAAAGTAAGAAAAAAATGGAAAACAAGTGATCACCTAAACACAGGGGAAAAAACAGGGGATTAAGGGCTAAAAGCCCAAGTTCTAAACCAGTACTGCCCATAAAAATATAATATGAACCACTTATAGAAGCCACATTAGAAAAAGTAAAAAGAAATAACTGAAATTAATTTTAATAATATTTTATTCAATTCGATCTATCTAAAATATTGTCATTTCAATATATAATCAACAGTAAAAATTGAGATAGTATGAAATAAGTATATTTTACACTCCTGCCCATCTCAGTTTGGATTACCCACATTTCAAGCGCTCAAGAGTCACATGTGCTGGTGGAACTGCAGTGGGCAGCACAGCTCTAGACATAAGGGGATGAGAGATTGTGAGGCAGTGGTAATTATTTTTTTGGCACCTCAGTTTCCTCATCTGTAAATCATTAGATGCCAACTTTATAGAGAGAACAAGGGACCTCTGTAAGTTATTTTTTTGGCTCTCTATATGGTATATAAAATACGAATATAATTTCTATATGTACATAAAAATGTATAACAATCTTGGGATAGCTATCTACTGTACATTTAATTCTGAAAGATCATGGTTCACTGTGGGTTTAATGGTTGGGTCAAACATGCTGACAACACCTGAGGACTCTAGAAACTCCACAAAAAACCTGACAATAGCAGTTTTAGTATTTGGCCTACAAATGAATTTTAACAATTATACAGATAACTTAAGAGCATATCAAGTAAAATTCAGGTAAGTAGAGGGTAGAACAAAATTTGGCAATAACATGACTATGACATATAGATTAATTAATAACATGACTATAACATATAGATTAATTACTTCTTAGACGTTCACAAGACCACCATTCCCCACCAAAGAGAAAATGACTACACAGTGCCTATTTTTGAAAACTTCACAACAAATAGTGGAAACATAGGAAATACAAGGTAACTGAAAAATTAATTTATAGGCCCCAAACATGAAATCAGCTTTCAGTTAAGTATTACTTCTGGCAGTCTCTAAAATTTGCTCAACTTACCTGTATGAGTCCTCTTGTGAGCCTGGAGTGATTTCTCCCGTGGAAACACTCTATTACAGATGTTACAACGGATTCTGCTGGATGAATGCTCCCCTTCATTTATTAAATCTCGGACAGTATCTGCTCTGGGTCTACCACGTCGGATTCCATCCTGTTAATAATTTTTATAAACATTAATATAATTCATTGGACTCTACTCATTAAAGTAACATATCATAAAAGACAATTTTTGAAAATCTTTCTTTAGTGACATCAGCAAAAATGGCAGCACAGGTAGCTCCAACAGTCCATCTTGCCACAGATGACTGAAAAATCTCGAAAAAACTGTCAGAATCAGCTTTGTCATAATGCCAGAAAATATAGATTTATAGCAACTCAGCAAACAGTGAATCAAGAAAAAGACAACTTAAAACAGTAGGAAAGCTTTACAGCGTTCTTACTTGCCCTTTCTTTGCCCCTTTCCCAGCGATGTCTTGAAGACAGCAGCCTGCATTCTCAGTATGGGAACCTAGTCCCTAGTCCCTGCTTCCAGAGGGAGAAGAGTAGACCTTAATCTGAAATAATTACATTTGTCTGTTTAGAGCCTAGGGGTTACCGAAGGGCTGACGCAAAGCAAGCCATCTGTCTTTGTTTTGCTTAACTTGGAACTCTCTCAGGGCAGAAAAGTGGCAGCAGAGGGCACTGCTGAAAAACCTTGTAAGGCAAATTAACTACCTGCTGCTACTTGGGGCAAAAGAGTTCAGTTGAGGCAAACAGACACTCCAAAAGCCTGAAAGGAAAGCTGGGAGGAAGTTTCCTTGGGAAATTAGGGCACCAAAAAGTACCCTAACTTACTAAACATAGGAATTTAGAGAGGGCATGAAGCACGTTCAGAAAAGATTTGAAAAGACCTTCTGGATGATCTTTAGGCTCAGCACAAGTAGGAAATGAAGGCTAAGACAAAGTTGCAAACAGCATGGCTAAGCCATGCTGAAAGTGTGCCCCAACACAGAGCCATTCTGCAATTCTGGGAGAGGGTTTCCCCCCCTTTCTTTCCCTTTTTTTTTTTTAGTAGGGGGGAAAGGCAGGGGAGCTCTAGGCATTCAAAAACAACCTCTCTCAAAAGACTAGCTGAACACAAGCTAAAGAAACATACTTTAGAGAACAAACACAACAAAGAATACAGTTTAGAAAAATAGTTTAGAAAAGTCACTAAACAACTACAACCCAGCAAACAACAAAAAACAAACTCTGAGGAGCAAGAAGAATCTAATTTCCAGAGTTATGTTATAATAGTTAAAGCATTCAGTTTTCAACAAAATATTACAAAGAATGCAAAGAAATAAAAAAAAGTATAACACATATATAGGAGAAATTAAGAGAAAGAGACCAAGAAGTAGACATTGGACTTACTAGACAAAGACTTTACTATCTTAAATATGCTCAATGAGCTAATTGAAACCACGGACAAAGAATACAAATAAACCAGAAGAACAATGATGCAACAAACAGAATACCAATAAAGAGACAAAAATTATAAAAAGGCACCAAATAGATATTCTAGACCTGAAAAGTATAATAACTGAAATGAAAACAATTCTCTAAAGGGTTTCAAAGGCAGCTATGAACTAGCAGAAGGATGGGCAAACTTGATGAGAGGTCAGTTGAAATTACCCAGTATGAAGAACAGAAAGGAAAAAAAAATGAAAAGAAATGAACAGAGCCTAAGACAGCTGTGAAACAACATAAAGCATACCAACAAACACATAACTGGAGTCCCAGAGGCAAGAGAGAAAAGGGGAGAAAGAATATTTGAAGAAATAATGGCTGAAAATCTCCCAAATTTGATAAGACACAAATCTAAATATCTGAGAAGTTCAATGAACTTTAAGAATAAATACATGGGAGGCCAAGGCGGGCGGATTGTTTGAGCTCAGGAGTT
>NW_012139080.1:6832049-6856727 GCF_000956105.1 Propithecus coquereli | reverse complement strand
TTTTCTGTATATTTTTAGTTGTCCAGATAATTTATTTCTATTTTTTCAGTAGAGACGGGGTCTTGCTCTTGCTCAGGCTGGTCTGGAACTCCTGAGCTCAAAAGATCCTCCTGCCTCGGCCTCCCAAAGTGCTAGGATTACAGGCGTGAGCCACCGCACCTGGCCTAAACACACACTTAAATAGCCAATGAGTCAAAGAAGAAATCACAAGAGAAAGAGAAAATACTTTGACATAAATGAAAACGAAAATGTGACATACCAAAACTTATGGGATATAGTTCTGAGATTGGAAGACTTAACATTGATACGATAGCCATATTACCCAAAGCGATCTTACAGATTCAATGCGATCTCTATTAAATATCAGTGCCCTGTTTGGCAGAAATGAAAAAGGTGATCCTCAAATTTATATGGAATTGCAAGAGGCTCCGAATAGCCAAAAAATCTTGAAAAAGAACAAAGCAGGAGGACTCATACTTCCCAATTTAAAAACTTACTACTGGCCAGGCCTGGTGGCTCATGCCTGTAATCCTAGCACTCTGGGAGGCCGAGGCGGGAGGATCACTTGAGGTCAGGAGTTCGAGATCAGCCTGAGTGTAAGTGAGACCCTGTCTCTACTAAAAATAGAAAAAATTAAGCGGGCGTAGTGGTGTGCACCCATAGTCCCAGCTACTCGGGAGGCTGAGCCCAGGGGTTCAAAGTTACAGTGAGCTATTAAGATGCCACTGCAATTTAGCCCTAGCAACACAGTGATACAGTGTCTTAAAAAAAAAAAGTAGGAAGGCTATGTATCCAAAAGAAATGAAAACAGGATCTCAAAGAGATACTTGCACACCTATGTTCATTGCAGCATTAGCCAAGAAGTAGTAGCAACCCAAATGTCCACTGACTGATAAACAAAGAAAATGTGGTAAATACATACAATGGAGTATTATTCAGCCTTAAAAAGAATGGAAATTCTGTTATATGCCATAACATGGATGAACCTTAAGGACATTATGCTAAGTGAAATAAGCCAGTTACAAAAAAGATAAATATTGCATAATTCCACATATATGAAGTATCCGAAGTAGTCAAACTCTTAGAAACGGAAAGTAGAATGGTGGCTGCCAGGGACTGGAGAGAAGGGGAAAAGGTGAGTTAAATGGGTATAGAGGTTTCAGTTTTGCAAGATGAATAAGTTCTAGAGACCTGTTCCAGAATAGTGTACAAAGTTAACACTACTGTACACTTAAAAATGGTGAGGATGGTAAATATTGTGTTTACCACAATTTAAAAAAATATATATGAGAAGGCACTGTGGCAGATTATATTATTGTAGAACCATACATTGCTCCCTCACTGTGGGGTCCAGAGTCCAACCTGGCCATGTGACTTACTTTGGCCAATAAAATGTGAGTGGAAATAGCATGTGTGACTTCTGAGCAAAAACTTTAAAAATCTCACATGGTTCTACCATCTCTTTTCTCTCTGCCTTGAAACCCATCTGTCCCAGAAAGGAAATATTCCTTCTGGGCCCTAGAATGAACAGGATGTGGAACACACCTGCAGTCAACCCCTCAGAGGACATATAACATGTGCCATGTTGAGGTTGAGGTTGAAATTTCGAAGTTGCATTCTGCAGCATGCTTTAGACTAAGCTAACTGATTCAGGCATGTTATTAATAAATATTTGTTGATGAAACAAAGAGTTCATCAATTCTTTGATACCAAGACTGCAGAAGAGGTACATAATTGATGTCTTCTCTCAACCTTACTTAATTCGTCAAGAAGTTTCTATTTATAATGACACTAGGAATTGGAAAGGTCCTAACTGGTCCTTGACTTACTTATTGTTTAAGTACAAATTAGCAAATTTGTTAAGTACAAAATTATCATCTTGTGGCAATTATTGGTGGTCATCAAATTCTTTCACCTTCTTTACTCCTTGGCTGTGATCCTCACTAGCCACATTTAGCTCAAGTCTCGCTTGCCAAAATTGTTAACCCAGAGTCAACAGAGAGATCTAAACAGGAGTAAAAATGGAACCTATTGCTATCATTTATTGAGCCACAATAATTACATGGTTTGTTACTAATTGTCATATCCTGAATAATTATTTAAGTCTTCTTTAAAATGCAAAATAAATATAAAAGAATACTGTATCTGTGGTCAATAAAAATAGCAGGTGATTCTGTTAAGAAAGAAATGGGACATGAAGTCAGGTTAATTAACAACTTTAGTAATTCAAGTCCTCTGCCATGAAAGAATTCTTTCCCTAACATTTTTAGATATATAAAAATGTATTTTTGACTCTATTACTCATTAGTTAATTAATATCAAAATTTTAACATTAACCATTACTATTAATAACCATGTCTAACAAGTGGGGGAGACATAAAAAGTTAACCATATTGCTTGCCTCTCAGCAACTCTAAGAAAGACTTTGTTTCCACCACAAGCAATACATTCATATGCTCCAAATGAGAAATGGAGGGCTGAAAGGTACAGTATAATACAACACATCATATGTAAGAAGAGTTCACTAAGTGCTTCTCTTAGCTGAGAAAACAGGACAAGGCAAATAATCATCTAACACCCTAAATAAGTGAATAAAAAGCATCTTTTAACAATACGTATTAAAATAAGCAATGTTACTTAAAGAGGACCATCATTTTCATTTTGACCTTAACAATAATAAAACTGTTTCTAGATACCCTTTAACAATTACAGAGTGTTAACGCATTAGCAACCAAGTGCCACCTTAAGGGACAATCTTGTCAAGACTGCTGATTCAGAAGAAAAAGCAATGCTGGCATGAAATATAAAGAGGCAATATTGTTAAATTGCCAAAAACTTTTGCATACTTTAGTAAATGTTATTTTTAAAACAGAATCTCCATACCCCCAAAAGGTAGAATTAGTGATTTTGAAAGTGTGCAGTCATGTGATGACTAAAAAAACCCTAAAAGTCCTTGACATATTTTTATACAAGTAAACTTCAAATAAAGGTCATAAACACAACCTAGAAGGAACATAAAAATAGGTCTCAGAGGGAGGTGTATGTACCTTGATGAGAAAATGTAAGCGACCCTATTTCTCTTTTTGCTTTGAGATTTAGTCCCAAACTTTCGACTTGAATATCTGCTTCCTAAGTCTACCTCTTACCTTGACCTAGCTTCATAACTTCTCAAGTCTTTATTACAATTTAGCTATTGAACTGCGTGCATTTTTTTTTTTTTTGAGACAGAGTGTCATTTTGTTGCCCCGGGTAGGGTGCAGTGGCGTCATTATAGCTCACTGCAACCTCAAACTCCTGGGCTCAAGCGATCCTGCCCCCTCCTGCCCCCTTGGCCTCCCAGAGTGCTGGGATGAGCCACCACCCTGGGCCTGAATTGTGTGCACTCTCATAAAGCATCTCAATTGAGATATAGATAGGTCATAAATAGTATATATTTCATCTGTCTACTTAATCAGCTTAATATTTAAAAAATAAAATAAGCTCTTAAAGTCAATTTACACGTGATACACAAACATGGAGTAGGGCAGCAGTTCCCAACCTTTTTTCCACGGACGGGGGTGGGGGGATGGGGGAGCCATTGCAGCTGTAAACACAGGCCGTAAATACAGATAAAAGCTTCGCTTGCCCACCCCACCGCCCCAAATTTCATGGAAGACGATTCTCCAAGGACGGGGATGGGGGGAAGGGGGTTAAGCGGAGCTCTGCGGCCAGGTCCCTAAATGGCCGGAGACCCGTAAAGGGAGCTGGGGACCACAGGTGTAGGGTTTAAGAACAAGGGCTCTGGAAGATTCCAATCAGTTCTGCCACTCACCATATGATCTTAACTTTATCTTGGGGACTCTAATTTCTCCTTTCTCATCAGGTAAACAGGATTAAATGAATTAAAGAATTTAAAAATGCTCAACAGAGTCTGGTAATTTGCTAACATTATGAAGTCCTTACTCTGTGCCAGGCAGTAAATGGTGGCTACTATCCTAACATGATGTTAGGTTTAACATGGTGGTGATAAAAAATTACTATGTACTAACCTATGTATAAGACTATGTGCATTCTAGATGTTTGAAGTGCTCAGGTGATACAAGGGGGGAGCAGGATAGGCAGCTGGCAGGTCCTGAAGGGTGAACAGTATCTGAGAAGCCAGACCCCATGGGTCCCATAGTGGAGAAGTAACCTCGTGAATGCAGTCTAGTAGAGGGCACAAGGTGGGGAGGCTTGGAATATCCAATGGCAAAGGGAAGAATTCCTCCCGGAATTCTACAACCCAAAAGAAGATAATGTTAATGTATAATTATACACCAATAAAGCTAAGCAATCTTGGTATGAGGGGCCAAAATAAGTTGGCAGATGATTGATGTTCTCCCCACAGGCAGGGGAAGCAATGTTGGGCAGGAAGAAACAAAGAGCAAAAGAAAGCTGACACAGGGTGTGCAGGACTCAGATGTTAACACCTCCCCTAGGAGCAGTGGCAACAAATACATAGTAAGTGAACACAAATGATGTTCTCAAACCCACAGCTGTTGTAGCTCTAAGTAGCATATGGGAGGCAGGGAGCATGTTACTGGCACTGGCTATATTACAAACTTGTCTCCCATCTTCCTCCAAAATGAGCAGACTTACTCAGAATAATTTACTCTTGACTACATGGAGATAAAGAACCACATGTTCTTCACAGAAGCAAAACAAAGTAAAAGGGGCTGGGACTCCCTATCTCTAGGCCAGTGTATTGACCACAAATCAAACTAGGTATTCCTCAAATAATGGTGTATTCCAAATCTTTCTCCCTTAAGGTGGGGAAGCTAAGTGAATGAATATTTGGAGTTGTATTTGGATTGCTTCATCAATAAAAGGACAAGTTAAAATCAATTTATCAAATAGTTTAGGAAACAGTTACAGTAAGAAAGACTGCGTAAGAAGGGGAAAAAGGAGAAATATAAAACAGCGGTTTCACTTTTACATGTTCTTCACAACTTTTGATATATTTTATCTCAAAAGAGATGGACAACATGGAAATAAATCTCAAACTCATGAATTGTGTTAGCAACTTTTATAAAAGGTTTGTATGAAGATAAGTCTGTTACGCCAAAAAGAACATACCTATAGATTTCATTTGTCTATGACAACATTAATCTTCTTGGGCTATCCAAAATCAGATTAAGTTATAATTAAGAATAAAATCATAAATGCAAAATGTTACACAAGTATTTGTGCATGCATGCCTTATGCCTTTATATTCTCAACTGTATGACGTAATGTTTTTTTTTTTACAAAGACTAAAACATGTAAATATGTTAACAGAAAAATATCTAGAATACCCATCCATCTTACTAGGAGCTACCTAGAGTCAGCCAACAGCCATTGCCCCCTTCACTAATACTCAGCAATACTATCAATATTTCTGGTCATTGTCTCAAACTTTTACTGAGGTGCAGTTTCAGGAGTTGAAGTGTGTCAAAAGCATCTAATTTTATAACTTTAGAGTTCTTTAATACCAATGCCATAAGTAACATAAACTTTATCAATTTCTTCAAAGCCTAATGTGGAATTTCAACATCCTTGCTACTTACTGCATGTAAAATGATGACCAAACTCGTTTCAATTTACAAATACACTATTTGCCAATACAGATGCACTTAACCACACTAGGCGATTTACTTGTTTCATTTTTTAGCAAATTGCTTATCTTATGCAGCCACTTAACAAATGGAACCTGGATATTAACCTTATATTAGCACCATCCATTACACAAATATTTATTGAGCACTTACAGAGTATAAGATACTAAAACTCGACCACAGTTCTAGCTCTGCCACTACCTAGCTGTGCGATCTCGAGAAAGTCACTTCGCCAATCGCTCTAAACCTCAGTTGCCTGATCTGTACAATGTAGATTTGAACAGGTGGTCACATTCTTCCCAGCTCTAAGCAATCTGAGACTGCGAGCAATTTTAGCGTCCCATTCCACTGTGTGCTCTCAGCACCTTGCAAGTAATATGCTGGAAAAATGAAAGGCAGCTAGGGCCCAACTTCCGGTGGGGAAAACGCCCTTAAGTCTTCTCGCTCTTCGGCTGTCTCTGCAGGGCATCTTTAGCAGGGCCCGGGCAATCTGCAGTGATGGAGCAGGAATTGCGCTCCCTTCTCGCACTCCGTGGAACCATTCAAATCCCCCAGTCTTCTCCCTCCCTCTCGACCAGAGGGCTCCGCAATCTGCAGAGCCCATCGCAATAGCGGTTGACCCGGCCTCCCCAGCGGCCTTGGGCCGCGCTCCCGCCCACTGCACCTGCAGGAGGGATGCCTCGGGTCTCCCGCCCCGCCGGCCGGTCACATGATCGCCGCCCCGCCTCCCCCGCCCCCCGCGGGAGCCGGTTTTTGGCGCGCGGCAGTGACGTCAGCATCCTGTCAGCCGCCGCCACCGCCCCCGCCGCAGCCGGAGAGACCTCGCGTTTTAAATTCGGCCCCGCCCCACCCGCCGCGTCCCCAGATGCTGCCGGCTGCGGAGCCGCGCCGTTAACGGGCCCTCGGCTGCCCCGCGCCCCGCCCGCCCGCGCCGCTCACCTTGAGGTGGCCGCTATCTGGGCTGCTCGCTTCCTCCTCGTCCTCACCTCCCGAGGCAGCGGCGGCCGAGGTGGCGGGCGGGGGCGCGCCCCGGACCCGGAGCCCCGAGTGCTCGGCGACGGCTGCGGGCAGGGCAGCCGAGGCGGCGCCCCCCGCGGCCCCGGGGCTGAGCGTCACGTTGTGCGCGTTCTCGCCCCAACGCCACGGGTACACCATGAAGTCGCTGAAGCCGGGGCTGGTGGGGATGAGTGGCGGCAGCGGCTCCGGCTCCCCTCCGCCGCCGCACGTGGGCTTGATCGGGGTCGTCCTGATGACCGACACCAGCACCCGCTTCGGGGAGTCGTGGCAGAAGATGACGGGTGGTGGCTGCGGGGGGTTGTCCCCCATCGGCACCTCCACGCCCCGGATCATCGCCCGGCCCCGATCTGCAGCTCCGGCGGTCCCCGGCCGCACTCCCTGAGCACTGGTCCGGCCCCTCGCTCGCTCGCCCGCGCTGCTCAGAGTCACCAGCTCAGTCCCGCCGGCTCATGGCAGGCGGACGTTTCCCGGAATCCTGCGCAGCGGCCACCAAAGGAGTTGAGCGGCGCGGCCGGCACCTGGCAGGCAAGGCCGGACCCCAGCCCCTGGTCAAGCCGCCCTCCGCTCTTTGTATTCCCCAACGCGGGAAGCAGCGGGCAGCCTGGCCCTTGCGGTGACAGGAAAACAGGACGCGCAGCACCGAGACCCCGAAAATAACAACCTGCTGCCGCGGTCCCTGCTCCGGCTTTTCCCGCGTTACATTTCGCGCCTGGGCGGAACCAATCACCGCAAGGCCCCTTCCCGCTGGCCGCAGCGGCGAGTGACAGGTTGCGCGAGCCAATGGCCAGGGCTGGACTTCTTTCTAGCCCAGCGGGGCGGGGCCGGGTCTGCGCGCGAGTCTTTTCTGCCACCCCATTGGCCGCCGCTCTTATATTTTTTTCGGCCTCGAGGGCCAACTGGGTTCGAAACTCCAGCGGAGCGCGCTGCATCGCCACTCGCCCAGACACACCCGCCCGGAGCCCCGCCCCCACCCTCTGCGGGTCTTGCGGGGGCGGGGGCGTGCTGGGGAGGGCTGCGGAGAGCTGGGGACTGGAAAGGCTTCGGGGAGGAGGGGCCGAGGGGTGGTCGTTGGCCGCCGGTGGCGCGCGCCGCACTCGGCCCCGCCTTCCCGAAGCTGTTGGGCTGCGGTTCCCGCGCTCAGAGTTTAAAGGGCTGGGGCCCGGCCGCCCGCCCCGCCCTCTGTTCCCGCCACCCTGTTTTTCACTGCCTAGTTTCTTAATCGAGTTCCGTCTGCTCAGCTGTTGGGCTCGCTGTGAATTAACCCTGTCAGCACTCCCCTGACTCCCCCCCCCGTGCTGACTGCGGGGCTCAGTCCCGGCCGTCGCCCACCTGGGCCTGGTTTCCCCATCTGCGCAAAGTGGGGTTATTAAGGAAGTGGTCTTCGAAATCCCCGTGGCCACTTGGGGCGCGGAGGGCACACCGGGACCAATGCCCCAAAGTTGCCTCGAGGACCCCCCCAACCCCACCCCAGCGATTCCGGTCCGCCGAGTGGCTCCTGTCCCGCCCAGGCCCTGCTTGTGCCGGGGCCGCGCCTTGGTCCCCGCGTCAGGACGCGTGTGGAGCCAGGGGCGAGCTCTGCCAGCCCGCCCTCGCCCCGGGGACCCTACACCGCCAGGGAGGGTTCTTAGACGATCCGCGAGCGGAGTCTGACAGTCGCTGACCGAGGACCGAGGGGCTCGGAAGCAGCACACCACAGAGAATGGGGCAAAATGGAATGCAGTGCATAGCCTCCTACTCACTAGAATGTGGAAGAAGAGACAGCATTTTGTTCTTGCGTGTTCCCAGGGCCCAGCCTGGCTCACGGTCCGGGCCCAATAAATATTTGCTGAATGAACATTCCAAGATATATTTTTAAGTTAAAAAAAAAAAAAAGGCAAAACAGGCAATAGTGTGATTTCATTTTGTAGTGCTAGGCCTCAAAAATATGAAAAGTTATTATGAAAACGCTGTTTCAAGACTCATTCCTAGCTATAGAGTAGAAAGCTTGTACTTTGTAAAGTTCACCCTAATAGAAAAATCTGTGCTCTGTAAGCAATGACCTTATAACTGATTGTGTAAGCCCCCCAGCTGTCTGCAGTAAAATTTACTGTACTTGCCTCACCCAAGAAAGAATGCTCCCTGCCTTAACTGATGCTATCTGCTTCTGTAACCCTGCTTGCTCAAAGATTGTAATCAGTCACGTGGCCAGGCAGGTGGTCTGAGGCAGGTTCCAGACCTCGTGTCTATGGAATGTATGATGTGATTATTTTTGTTCCACTATGTCGCGTTTAATGTCACGTAGCCCCCGCCCCCCCCAAATTAGTATAAAGTCTTCTCACCTTTTCGGCTCGGGGCTGCTCTCTGCGCTGCTGCTTCTCAGTGGTGCAGAGAGTAGTCGCAGGCCAACTAATGAAGACTCACAATTTGGCTCAATTCGGTCTCTCAGTGGTCACTTCTCGCACTCTGTACCATAACAGTTTATGTAAAATTTTAAAAGTGGGGAAAATATAAATATACATTTTTACTTTTAGATATACAAAATATCTCTGGCAAGATACACAAGAAACGGATATAACCGTTGACTTCTTGGAGGGAAATTACGTGGCTGGGGAACAGAAGTGAAAAGGTTTTAAGAGATACAACATGTAACTCTGTATCTTTTGGACTTTGAACCAAGTAAAAGTATCTTTTCAAGAAATAAACAAAACAGTATATAGTCTCCATTTCCTGGAGGCCTAATACAATAATAGCATATTGTTACTCATAGGCAGTAATATGTATATGGATGCTTTACTTACATTCTAGTCTCAACGGTCTGTAAGGTAAATATTATGATTCCCATTTTACAAATGAGAAAACTTGAGGTTTGCCTAAGATCACATAACTCAATAAATAAACAAATCCTTTGTGGTATGAAAACTACCTGTGGCTTGTATTTCTTAGAGTCTGCAGAGCAAAAGGAAGAAAAGGCTGAAAATGGGACTCACACATTTCTGAGTCGCATTCCATATTCCAAAAGTTTTAGGGTTTAAGGACAAAACCAATTTGATATCTTACTAAATAGTTGATCTGGAAAGCTGAAAATTCAGCTCCATTTTCACCTAATTTAGTAAACGTTCATTTTGTTTTTACAATTTAATACCATATTCTTCTGAATCGGTTGTAAGGGAAAGAGAATCCATATTTTATACTTGAAAGGTAGTGAAAAGAAAAAAGGTGCTGTATCCGTCATGGACACTCAAATTAGGGATTGAGCAAGATCCAACAGATTAAGCACCAACCAATAGTTACTGTTTAACATTCATAAAATGCCCCAGAGTGCAAGATGAATCATCTAGAGCACAGGATGCTGACTTTCTGCTTCTAAAAATTACCCTTCATCAACAGTAACCTGGCAACTCCACTTGATTTCTGCCACAAGAGAATGAAAGACATGCCTGGAATGTGTGACCTGGGCAGAGGGTGATTCCAGGAGCAGAGTTGAGGTTGTACATAGTCAGTGCTTGTGTGGCTCCATTTTCATGCAATGAGGAAGCTGTCTGAAGTGCATGGATCACATTCCTGATGTCTTTGTTCTGCCCCAGATAATAATTAACAGCCCATTGTATATACTAACTCTGAAGAATACTAAAACCCATCTCAGGATACTTATCATATTATTACAGTAGCTGTTTTGACTGTTAAAAATGTAGGCCCTTCTCATAAAGACATATATTTCAAACTCTCTTTTTAAAGCATATCTTAAAGTTTCAAGATAAATTAAAATCTGAGTGAAAGAAAGCTGTGGTTATTAAAATCTAAGTAAAACAAAGATTTTATTTTCACTTTAAACACAGTATCAATAAGCATTTGAAGGTGCTTAATTGCTACAAAAGTTTTGAGATGCCAAATAGGAGATCTAACTTGGGCTGCAAGTAAATCTGTGAGAACAGCTTCAACAACAAAGACAGAATTACAAGGAAACAGGGGTGTCTCATGGACTTCATGGACTCCCAAGTCAGGATTAGAACCTGGAACTGGTCATCAGAACCCTCTGGGGAAACCTGAATGGTTTCTGGTGTTAGTTCCCCTCTTTATATAAATGTGCTTCGTTCTTTTCTCTATAGACATACTTTTTTGCTTCTCCATGAGCATTACTAAGCTATACATGACCATAGGCTCAGCCCCTGAGATATTTATGATGTGTTCAAGTTACCAGGAGAAACAGACTGGCATTTGCAAAGCTCAGTTTCAAATTACTAAGAGACAGAATTTGATTGGCCTGGCTTGAGTCAGGTGCTCCAGTCAACAGACACATCTAGTAGTAAAAAGGTAGTAGACTGAGGTCTTTATGATTTGAAGGACAGTTCTCAGAGAAGGGAGAGCTGGCTTGTGGACAGCATTGAAAATACAAAAGGCACATCTTTCTTAGTAAGCTATGTATTTTCCACTTAATAAATCATGAATATGTATCATAAGTCATAAGTATTTTTCCTCAGTGATTTAAGTGACATCATTGTATTCAGTTGCATGGGAGCACCGTAACTTCTTGACCTAGCTCCTATTATTGAAATTGCAGTCTTGTAGTTTGCTTTAATGACCATCCATGTAGTTAAATCTTTGCATCAATCTATGGTCATTTTCTCAGATTCTATTTTTCTGAGTAGAATTGATAGGTCAAAAAGTGTGCAAAACTTTTAAGTGTTTTGATATGTATTAGAATATTATTTGACCTTATTTAATTTAATGGTCCCTGAATGCGATGCACTTATGTCTCTTTTTCATCTTCTCCAGAAGCTTTCAAATTGCAGAACACACAGTAGGGTCTAAATTAACATTTGCTAATTGCCTGGCTAACTTCATAAGTAAATATGTGTAACATAGTGGGGAAAACACCAGACTGAAGCATACGAAACTTGTTGAACACACAAACAGGGTGAAAAATGGTGACTATTTAGACTGATTATAAATTGAAATTTGACTCTTAGAAAAAGGACAGACCCTAAGATATTTGTAGTTTTTGCATTTACCCAATTCATTTGTTTAATCAGGGGATAAAGTACCTGATGTGCCGTATTAAACCATTATCAACCTGAAACACAGTAGGAAGCTTCATATTCCTCCTTTCTACCTCCAAAGTGACCCTATGCCACTTGTTGACTACCCAAATATCTATTCTCCCCCTTTTTTTTCATAATAGAATCACTGTATTGTCAGTGACTCATTATGCCTAGATAAAATTCTGCATCTACCATCCTCACTTGAAGCTAGGTGTGGTCATGATCAGTGAGATATCAGCTGACATTTTTAAGTGGAATTTCAGGAAACCTCTTTAAAAGGCCCTTTAGTCTTTTCACCCTTCCCCCTTCCAGCCTGAAATGTGAGTGTGATGCCTAGAGATCTAGCAGCCATTTTGTAAGACAGAAGGAATCTGAGTTCTTGAGAGCTTGATGGAACAGCAGTACTTGCCTAGACTACACAGTTCTGGATATCTTTTATGTGAAAGAGAAATAAACTTACTTAAGCTACTCTTGTTTCTGGAATATATTACTAATAGCCAAAAGCCATTTCCAACTTAGTACTTCGAGTGAGATTTAAATTGTATGGCTCGAATGATTAGATGATCTGGTGTGACACACAACTTGACATCCACTAAAGATTTGTGCTTCCCTTCCCTATGTGGAGTTTTGCTATAAAGGGACTGCCCAGGTAGAGGCCACTGTTTTGATCTTTCTCACATCTAGATGTGGCCACATGACTCGTTCTCAGTGATGAAATGTGAGCAGAAATAATGAGTTTTATTTCCAGACCAATAACATTAAAAGGAGGATGTGCCATCTCCATAGTCTCTTTTCCTATCTACTAGCTGGATGAAGATAATCAAATCAAGGACATTGAGGGCTTGGGAGATAGCAGAGTCACAACCTGGAAGGAGGTAGTGTCTCTCTGTCACCAAAAGGAGGGAAGCTGCCAGCCATTAAGAACATCATGGGATTTTATATGAGTGAGGAATAATCTTGGTTCATTTGTTACAACAGCTAAAATTACCCTAACTAATGTAGAAGTTGTTACCAAATGGGGGTGTTAATGTAACAAGATCTAAAATAAGCAAAGCTAGGTTAATGATCAGCTGGGAGCAGTAAAGAATCTGGTATCAAGGCTATGATAAAGATCCATGCCATGCAACCACAAGATATTTGGTAAACTCTAACTGATAAGTTGGAAGGAAGAGCAGAGAGCTACCAAATCTATAGCTTTAGGGGAAGTAGTTGGTGAGAGTTGTGTGATAGTGTATGTTGACTTTTACTTCCTGCTTTTGGCAAGTTATTACAAGAAAGATGGACTTGAGGAAAGAACTAGCCCCTTTACAAGCAGAAATAAAAGGCAATAGAGAAAATTCAAACATTTGGGGCCTCTGAGGGTTGTAAAACCCTCCTGTTTATAGGCCCCAAATAGTAAAAGACAAGACTGAAAAAGGATCAAGAATGCAGCATTCTACTGTTTCAAATGGCCTTAGTGTATTCTATTCCCCATTAAGAGAGAAATAAGGGGGCAAAGAAGCAAAGAAATAGATTCTGCTTCAGAATTCTCCCTAGGGAGTGGTTACAGGCACATTGAACTGCCTGGATGCAAACAGATCAGAAGTCTGCTAGGCGTTAAAAAGAATTCAAAACTACCATGGTCGCAGGAAACATGGGCAAAGGAGTTCCCCCAGACAGCATAATCAGAATTCACTCAATAAACCCCCACCCCCATTTCAGTGTTTGTCCTACTATGGAATTTTTGATCATTGCTACAGAACAGTGACTGCTATCTGTCTCAATTTTTTTCTTGTCAAAACAAGTGTTTTCTCCTGTCCTTGCTCCATCATTATATATTGGAGCAGATACCTTTTTGGTTTATAGGTGATAAATCATAAGGAGCCACTTTTGGGCTTGTAAAGACGACTGTATACCACCTGGATGTGGTCAATTGCATAGGTCTTTGGAGGACTTGAGTGTGTTCCCTGTGCGGGAAGAAGGTGCTCTTGGAGTTTCGGTGGTTAGAGGCACAGACTTGGGAGAGGTGGCTAGCTGTCCACTAAAGGTTCATTTTCTGCAAAGTTTTCTTTTCTGTTCAAGCGATACATCCCCTTAGTCCTTTGTGTATCTAGATGGGGCCATGCAACAAATTATTGTCAATGAAATGTGATCAGAAGTGATGTGTATCACTTTCAGGCCAAAGAGATTAAAAAGCAGTTGACCTATCTCCTCCCTCACTTCCCTGTCTCTCACTCAGATACTGAGGATTCAAGAGCTGAAACCTAGGCACGAGGGTCTTGGTTCTCAAAGTGTATCAGGGATCAGCATCAGGACCGTCATCTGGAAACTTGATAGAAATTCACATTCTTGGACTCTGCCCCAGACCTGCAGAATCAGAAACTGCAGATGGGCCCCAGCAATCTGTGTTTGAGCAAGCCCCTGCAGCTGCTTCTGCTGCTTGGTCAAGTTCGAGGACCATTGCCTTAAGAGATAATGGAGCTCAGTCTCTACGGAGCCTGGGTCCTTCCCTCTCAAGTAGGAAAACCATGAATCAGGAACATTTCTTTTAGACGTCGAGTGAAAAAATAAACTTCTTTAATGTTTGAGCCATCATACATTTGAGACTTTATCTGTTACAACAGCTAGGGTTACTTTAACTAATTCACCTGGAAACACTGAAAAGGGGCTAAGAACCAAAATCATCTACACCCACACTTACCCTGGACATGGAGAACTGAAACTTTACTCACCCCACTCCTACTTATTTTAGTCTCTACATAAACATGATTTTTCTATTCCACTGTTTTCATTTTTCTGGGAATTTTTTTTCCCAAGTAAAGGCTTGACAGTCCATTACAGGAACTTCTCAAAAGAATCATTGACTCTTCAAAGGAAGACATCAACAGACAGTTTGTGCCCTAAGATTCTTTCAATCTCAATCCTCAAAACCCTCCCCTTGTTGTTTCCATCCATTCTAAACTGTTGTATCTGATCTTTATCCAATTCTAGTCAAGTTCCTGCTTTGAAAGACCTACCATAAGTTAAACTTCTAATTCTCAATAAATTCTGACCTTGCCTTCTCCACTTCTGAGACAGTACCAAAGCTTTGAGGAGGTATGGTGTTCCCTTACCAATGTAAGCAATAAACTTGCTGTGTCTTATCAACAGTTTCTATTGGTGATATTTGAGAGCCATCATTCAACAGAGCTAATGAAATACCACTCTCTGTGAGTTGATTAGTAAATAGGGAAAATAGAAATTATGTATATTGAGGTCATATAATAATGTATATGCTTCTAATTAGAAGAATGAAATCACCACCTCCCATCCTCCCTAGACAAGAGTATGACCTTGGCCAAGAATTTAATCAAGAACTTGCTAGCACTGATTTTACAGCCTCAGCTTGGTCTAATATAGCTTAGGGAGCAGCCAGTAAAAGGTATAGTTTATGGGAGCTAACTATAGGATTGCTTTGTTTTCCTAGAAGACCTGAGAGGTCCTAATTTGAAAGCATAGAGTGAAGAAGGTGGGAGGAGTGAAGTAAAAACCAATATTGTTCATATAACATCCAGTAAATCAAGTGCAGGACAGATTCCATTGATGTAGAAGTGACTTGTGAATTATGAGTCAGCAGGAAAATACTTCTCTTCCTCTTGAGGGATTTACTGCACTGCTTCCAAGAATTAAAATTTGTCCTTGGGAGATGGTATGATGGACATGATTGTGTATTTGTGTATTTTATTCAGTAGCAAACCTGAACAATCCAGAGAATAAAAGATACGTTCAGCTCTCACTGTTGAAGTGATATCAAGAGACCAGATTTTGAGTACCCTCAGTGACTCTAAACTGCTCTTGAAACTTGGAGCACCAAAGTTCGCCCTCACTCCCACCCTGCAGTGTACTGTGGGACTTGGAGAGCTACCGCCCCAACCCCAATCCCTGGAGTGTTATTCTAATATAGACCGAATAACTCAGACTTGAAGACTTAAACTACTAAGGGAGAAGTGTGGATCCTGGGATCTCTTGAAAAGTGGCGGGGGTGGGGGACATCTCTATGGCAGGGTTTAGAAGGAGGCACTTTCATAGGAAAGCAAGTCCTTGATGACAGGGAAGAAACGGATTAGGGCAGGAATGAGGAGTCCCTGCGGAAGGCTGAACTTCTTGAGTACTTTTACCTAAGACTTTAGGAAAAGCAAAGCTCAGTGTATACTGAACTCCTCTCCTGTGCCATAATTCCAACCATTGAGTGAAGTCTGGTGCATGTGTAGAGGCACATGTGGTAGTCCTATGGACAAGAAGGGACAAAGTAGGAAGGGAAGTCCAGCTGGCCCCTCACTCGCACCTCGTTGGCGCCTGTGTAGAGAGACCAGCATTGGTTCAGGAGCCCAGGAATTCCAGGTGGTGACTGGCACGAAAAAGGACAGAGCTGACAGGGCCAGCGAGGAACTCCTGATGAGGGACAACTCAGGAGGACTTAAAAATAAGATCCTCACCAGTAAATATAGACTTATATACTTTAATTATTTACATGTACAACTTTGCATATGTAGCTGAAAAAACAGGTTGGTGAATGAATTACATTTTTTTTGCTAAATCAAATAAAAAGTTATTCTCTCTCACATGAAATTGGACACAAGGGCACCACAAAGGCTGTCAAAATGTGTAAAATTGCCCTTTGCAAATCTATAGAGACGGAGAACAAATTAGTGGTCGCCCTGGGCTAGGACTGGAAAGGGTGATTGGGCAGAGGTGTCTTCTGGGGATGAAGGAAAAGCTCAAAAGCTGGATTGTAGTGATGGATATAAAACCTGGTAAGTTTATTAAACTGAACTGTGCACTTAAAACAGAAGACTTTTGTGGTCTTAATACCTTAATAAAGCAGGTTATTGGAGTTTTTAACAAAACTCCAAATTGCCCTTTATAGTAAAAAGACTTATTTGAAGTGTATATTATAGTAGAAACTCTCATATGAACATGCATCCAAAGTACTGCCTGGGCTTCACTCAGAGAAGACACTGAGAAAAAAATAGTTCCAGAGCATTTCATACTGCCAAACGGATGACATAACTGAGAATATCACACATCAACTTTGAAAATAATAAGTAAATAGAGAAATAAAATCACACCCGCTTTTGCAATTGGTTGTGAAATATCTACTTATATAGAAAATGGTCCTTGACTATATATGTACGACACGTTGTTAAAGCTCCTCTATAATAAGCTGTGATTACCCTTATAATTTTCTGATGCCTTAGAAAACAGCTAAAGATGATGGTATCTTTGAAGCTGTGCCAAAATTTTTCAAAGCAAGTGACCCGAATTGGCACTTGTTCACATTGCCGCCCCTGCTCCCCTGCCCATAGCTGACTGAACATGAGCAGCGTCTGGAATTGGGTCTGAGAAAGCTGGTTTCCCGCTGGGTGGCTGGAACGTTAGCAGCATGTGAGGAGCCTCGGGGCAGCATGGTCTGCCTTGTGGATGGAGAAGTGGAGAAAGACAACCTAGGGACAAGGTGGAGCAGGGCCCAGCAAAGGGGAGACCCGGGAAGGGAATACTTCCCAACCTCCCAGCGACCCTTCAGCTCCGGGGGCATCAGGCCTTTTCTGAGACCTGCTCATTCTGCCTGTGGTTTCCAGAAGACACCAGGTTTTCTGTTTTCTGTTACTTGCCACCCAAAAATCTTCACTAAAACAGAAATGTAATTACATACGTAGAAACACAGCTGGGAGAGCAGGCAGCCACGGCAACAATAGTGCTATCTGGGGAGTGGGATTGCTGGTGATATTTATTTTCTTCTTGTGTTCACATAAATTTTCTATAATTAAAAACTATTTTTTAATAAGGTTACATTTTTTATTGTGGTAAAATACACATACTGTTTTTCATTTTAACCATTTGAAAGTGTACAATTCGATGGCATTTAGTACATTCACAACATTGTACAACCATCACCACTATCTAGTTCCAGAACATTTTTGTACTCCAAAAGAAAACCCTACACCCACTAAGCAGTCACTTCCCCTTCCTGCCTCTCTCCATAGGCCCTGGCAACCATTAATATAAGTGACATCAACCATTCATCTGCTTTTAAACTGAGAAAAGAAAAAACATACAATATCTTCACTTTTGACTCTCTTTCCCCAATACCCGATGAATTCCAAATCCTGTGGATTCTGTCTCCAACGTGTCTTCTGAATGTATTCCCTCTATTTTATCTCTGCTGCCACTGCCCTTGTTCAGACCCTAGTTGTTTCTTTTCACACCATTATAAAAACCTTTCTCCCTGGTCTCTCTTTCTCAGGTCTCTTTCTACTTCCGTCCTTCTCACTTCCTGGAAATGAGCTTCCAGATGATCTTTCCTCATCCCAGCTGGGTATGGCACTAAGAGCTAAGGATATGTATGTCTTTATGTCCTTGGTATGTGGCATTGTGCCCAACTTGTAGTACGTTTTCAGCCAATGTTCATTAAATTGAATGAAACAAGGTTGAGTAAACTAATGGACTTTGGGGAGATGACAGTCTAGTGGGGAAGTCTAGCACATAAATAACTTAAATCTGTTGCTATTATCTAAAGTTAAAGTGTGGTGCACACATTAGGACAGATAGGGGATCTATTGATTGTAATTCCACTTACAGAGGTGGAGGTTTAGAAGGCCTCAAAGAACAGGGGGTATCTTAGCTGGTACTGGAATAATGTATAGAATACACTTGTATATTTAAGGTTTTTCCCAGCCCTATTACTACTAGATTGTAAACTCTGAGGATTGCAAATATCTTTGTGGCAATTATAATTAACTGTAATTGTAATTAATTAAGTTTTTGGGGTATTTGTTTACTTTCTGTCTTATTCCTAGACGATAAACTACCCAGGGTGAGGGCCATGTCTTGTGCACTGTTGTAATTCCAGTACCTGGCACATAGTATTTATTTATTTATTGAATAAATAAATGAACTTTGCTAGCTTTGCAGAAACTAGCAAGCGCCTTTTGTAACCCTAATTTCTGTTGGACACATTCATGCTGCTTGAGAGGGAGATTAAATGGCCTTGAATCCTCCAGTTTCACAGGTTGTAGGAGTTCAAGGTCTTTCCTGAATTCCTGAGATTGAGGGTAGGGAGAGACTTCATCTTCTCTTGGCTGAAGCTTCTTGCATCCTGGCTTCCCCGTGTTCCACACCATACTGATGGACATGGTTCACATCTCTGCCCCGTTTTTGATTACTACAACTCAAAAGTCACACAGTAGAATAGTGGATATGGGGGGAGGGGTGAATGAGGAGTTATTGCTTAATGGGTGAAAGTTCAGTTTGGGATGGTGGAAAAGTTCCGGAGATGGGTAGTGATGATAACTGCCACTGAAATATACACCTAAAAATGAGTAAAATGAGGCCAGGTGCGGTGGCTCACCCCTGTAATCCTAGCACTGTGGAAGGCTGAGGTGAGAGGATCCCTTGAGCTCAGGAGTTCATGACCAGCCTGAGCAAGAGTGAGACCCCCATCTCTACTAAGAATAGAAAAACTAGCCAGACACAGTGGCAAGTGCCTGAAGTCCCAGCTACTCAGGAGGCTGAGGGAGGAGGATCCCTTGAGCCCAGGAGTTTGAGGTTGCTGTGAGCTGTGATGACATCACTGCACTCTACTTGTGGTGACTGAGAGAGACTCTTGTCTCCAAAAAAAAGAAAAAGAAAAAAAAAGAGTAAAATGGTAAATCTTATGTTAGGTATATTTTATCACAATAATAAAATCATTCACACAAAGCATCTATGAATTTAGAAGACTAATGAAGATTTATTCATGAGGCATTGAGGCACTCTCATCTCAGTCTCTTGCTAGTCCCCCTCCCCTGGCCATCCCATCAGTCTCTGTGCCCTGTTATCTCCCACCCAGATTGCACTGGGAGCTCCCAGTCCCTCTCCTTCTCTCTTGCAGGTCAACTGCCCCCTCTTCTGAAGCCCCAGTGACTCACCTTACATCCTCAGCAAAGAATGTGTCCCACTAACACTTCTCTCCCTAGAAGGGATTCTGGAGCCAGCTGATAACATAATAATATTTTCTTCACTTGGTTACATTGTTTGCAGTACTTTGAATTTAGAAGCCCTTTAGCTAGAGAGAAAGGGTCCCAAAGATTTGTTAACAACAGTTCTTTCTTCTCTCCCGCCAATCCCCAAGCCTCCAATCTCTGGAGGCTGTCCTGTCTGGAAGATTTAGGGACACTTTGCGCTTTGTGCCACATGACAGGCCTGGAAAAACCGGGTGGAAGATGATCTAACATACCCCAGTAGCAAAAACAAAAAGTCAGGAGGGAGGAGACATGGTGTAGAAAAGACAATGCAAAGTTTTATTGACATACCTAGATATTTTTTTCTAAAAACTAACTCCAATGAAGCGTCATCAATTCTGCAATTACCACCTTCTCAACACTGAGGTTTTTGCTTCCTGTAAGCAAGGATATTACCAGTAATAGATCCCAAAACAATATCAGAAAAATGTGTTATGAAATGTTGCCTGAAACGTCATATAATATTGATTTTGTAGTAAAAATTCAAACTAACTTAGCATTGTCATGATAGCCTTGCTGAAAATTACTTTGGCAATGTCTGAGTTTGGGCTGCTACAACAAAGTAGCATAGACTGGGTGGCCTATAAAGAAACGAAACTTCTTAAAATTCTGGAGCCTGGAGGTCTGAGATAAAGGTGCCAACATGGTCAGGTTCTGGTGAGGGGCCTCTTCCAGGTGCCGATGGTCATCTTTTCATTGTATCCTCACATGTCAAAAATAAAGTGGGAGAGTTCTCTACGGTCCCTCTTATTAGGGCACTAATCCCATTCATGAGGGCTCCACCCTCATGACCTAATTACCTCCTAAAGGCCCGCTTCCAAATACCATCACATTAGGGGTTAGGATTTCAACATATAAATTTTGGGGGGGACACAAACATGTAGTCCATTGCAGACAAGGAATTGCTCTATTAGAATTGTGGAAAACTCAAGTGATATTCTTTAAAAGAAGTGTGCAATTTTGGCCAACCTTTTAATAAAGTAAAAATGCTTTTAATTATCACCATATATGACGGATTAATCTGTATATCCAAACTGATTCCTCGAGTGGAAATAAATCAGACAGATATACTTATGAATCTAAATGTATATGTAGTATATGCCATTATTGTCCCTCCCATTTTCCCTCACACTCACAATTTCAGTGCATGCTACTCATCAGCACCTGCAGCTCTTTGCATGAGAGCTCATCTCATCCCTTATATCCCCTTTGCCTCTGTGCACAGTAGGTCAGAAGTGCTGGGAAATTAACGGCCCCCTCCAACACCTCTCCAACAATGAAAACAGCAGTTGGTTTATAAATACTCAGCTTCTTCACCTCTAAGGTAGGGTAACTCAGGTGCATGAGCTACACTGGCTCCCAGAATTTCCCCAGTGAAATTCAGCTCCAGTTGCCTTCAGTGGTAGTTTGCTGGCTTGATGACACACACTTTCCTGGCTACCTTCCATTCCTTGCCTCACTTCCCCACTGTCTGACCACTGGTTTCTTCTTCTAAATGAACTCATATTCTTGTCTCAGGATCTGCTTCTGGGGAAACAAAACTAAGACAATAAATTGTGACATCATGTATTTAGAAAGATTTATATGCATAGAAAATAATGTGCAAGATCGTATATTTGGGGGATGGCATTAGGAAATTATTTTAATGTTTTTCTTTTTGTTTATCTCTATGTTCTAATTTTTCTACAATGATCGAATTATTTTATTATTTAAATATCTATATTGATATAAAATGCACATAATATAAAATTTATCATTTTAATCATTTGAAAGTGTACAGTCGAGTGATTTTTAGTATATTCATAATTTTGTGCAACTACCACCACTGTCTATTTCCACAACGTTGTCATCCTACCAATGAAATCCCATGCTTCTCAGCCGCTCCCCCCATCCCTTGGACACCATTAATCTACTTTCTGCCTCTAATGGATTTGCCTATTCTGGACATTTCATATAAATGGAGTCTTACTACCTGTGGCCTATTGTGTCTGGATTTTTTTCATTTAGCTTAATATTTATAAGTTTCACCCCCATTCATCGGTTAATGGGCATCTGGGTTGTTTCCATTAGGAAGCAATTATTAACAATGCTGCTGTGAACATGCATGTATAAGTTTTCGTACGGATTTACGTTTTCAGTTCTCGTGTTTATATGCCTAGAAGTGGATTGCTGGGTCATATGGCAGTTCTATGTTTAATTTTTGAGTAACTGCCAAACTGTTTCCCACAATGCCACACCATTTCGTATTCCTGCCGAAAATGTATGAGAGATTCAATTTCTCCATATCCTTGCACATTTTGTTTTTCTTTAAAAATTATAACCATCCTAGGGGGTGTGTCCCCTTAGGGATATCTCATTGTGGTTTTCATTTGCATTTCCGTATGACAAATGATATTGAGCATATTTTCACGTGTATATTGTCCACTGGCAAATTTTCTTTGGAGAAATGTCTATTGAAGTCCTTTGCTTAGTTTTAATTGGGTAGTTTGTCTTTTTATTGTTGATTTGTGAGAGTTCTTTATGTATTCTGAATACTAGCCCCTTTTCAGATTTATGATTTGCAAACAGTTTCTCCCATTCTGTGGGTTATCTTTCACTCTTTTGACAGTGTCCTCTGATGCATAAAAGTTTTTAATTTTGATGAAGTCCAATTTGCGTATGCTTTTGATGTCATATTTAAGAAACTATTGCCTAACCATTGCTTTTTATATCTTTTTTACCAGATTTTTAGAGACAGGGTCTTGCTATGTGCCCAGGCTGATCTCTAACTCTTGATCGCAAGCAATCCTCTTGCCTCAGCCTCCTGAGTAGCTGGAACTATAGGCACACATCACTGTGCCTGGCTTACATCATGTTTTAAAAGTATTTTACACTCCTAACTCCCAGATTTTGGTTTCTAATATCAATCTTTGATAATAGGAACCAGAGCTCCTTGGAGAACTGGCTGATGCTAAGACTGTTGCAGGGAATGCATAAGATGAACCTGGAGCATCTGATTGCCAGAAAATAAGGAAGTGCTCAGAAACAAAACAAAGCAAAACAAAACTCAAAAAACCACAACACCCTACATTGATATGGGTATGTCAAAAGGACACGAAAGCCAATGGAGCAAGCTCTCAATGGCCAAAGCTGTAACGATTTGAACAACAAAATAAATATGGTATAGGATTATGACTCATAGTACAAAATAAATATCCATGAGTCCATACTATAAAAATAAATGATCAAATAAATTAATAGGTGGGAGAGAAGAGACAAATCTCCCATTCAGAAGAATTCCAGTTGCATTATGTAGATACTGTACCCTAATAGATGAGAAACATAACTCCCTACTCCATAAGTGTGGGCTGCACATGGTGACTTCCTTCCAAAGAGTACATTACTGAAGGGGGAACAAAGAGTAACTTGACATTGGGTAAAACACTGACAAATACCACTTCAGCCAGATGAGCAAGGTCAATGTCAACAGTCATAAATCATGTTGATAGTATGTACCCCTGATACAAGGTGATGAAAATGGCACTTTACCCCTGTGATCTTCCTCCCACAAATCCATATCCCTCCTCTAACCATGGGGAAAGGTCAGACAAATTTCAATAGAAGAGTATCCTATATCCTTCCAGAATGCCTCAAAAATGTCACCATCATTATAAACAAGGGAAGTCTGAGAAACTGCCGTAGCCAAGGAGAGCCAAGGAGACACGAGAATTAAATGTAATGTGGTGTCCTGCATGGAATCCTGGAAGAGAAAATAAGAGTTGGTAAAAAAAAATAAGGAAATCTGAATAAACTGTGGACTTTAGTTACTAATGTTACAATATTGGTTCATTAACTGTAACAAATGTACCATATAATGTAAAGTGTTAGTAGAGGAAACTGTGCAGGGGGTATTTGGAAACTATATATTATCTGCTCAATTTCTCTGTAAATATAAAACTGTTCTAAAAATGAAAGTCTATTAATAAAAAATACCATATACAATATCATCAAAAATACTGAATACTCAGGATTAAATTTGACAGAAGTTGTGCAAAACCTGAACACCGATAACTATTAATACAAGATATTACTTATTAACATTTTCAAAAACTGAAAATTCATAAAGAATGTTTAAAAAGAATAAGTGGAGAGATACACTGAGAAAAAAACAAAACCAATGTTTTATGTTTGATTTTAGGCAGTTTGCAAGTAAGTAAATCATGTCTAAAGACATAGAATTGTTTTTCAAGCATCCGAATGAAATGGTGGGAGATAGAGAGAATATTGATCTGTGTATAGTTAATTTGTGTTCATTAATAGTGCATTCAATAAAGATGATTTTTTAAAAGCTTCTCTAAAAAGTTATTAGAAATAGAAAGGTAACAGATTGTGATTATATTATTTTCCCAAGATATTTCAGTTAATGTTTATTTGGGATTTTAAAAAGTAATAGAAAAATTCTAGAAAGACACAGACTACTAACACTGACTATATGAGAAATAAAAAATCGGAATAGACCGTAATATAGAGAGATTAATTTAGTAATCAACAGAATTCCTACAAAGAAAACCCAGGACCAGAGGACTTCTTGGTGAATTGTGCCAAATGTTTAAAGAAGAATTAACATCAATACCTCACAAACTCTTCCAAAAAATGGAAAAGCAGGAAACACCAACTCATCTATGAGGCCAGTATTATCCTGATACCAAAATCAGACAAAGATATCATAAAAATAGAAAATTCTAAACCAATATCCCTTATGAATACAGATGAAGAAATCTTTACTATAATACTAGCAGATGGAATATAGCAACATATAAAAAGAATTATATGCCTATACCAAGGGGAATTTAATCCAAGAGTGCAAGATTGGTCCAGAATACAAAAATCAATCAATGTAATACACCATGTTAACAGAATAAGGGAAAGAAAATTAAATTACATGATCAAGGCCGGGCGCGGTGGCTCACGCCTGTAATCCTAGCTCTCTGGGAGGCCGAGGCGGGCGGATTGTTTGAGCTCAGGAGTTCGAGA
>NW_012139080.1:6828551-6831454 GCF_000956105.1 Propithecus coquereli | reverse complement strand
AGAGAGACCCTGTCTGAGGAAAAAAAAAAAAAAAAAAGAAAGAAAGAAAACATACTCTTATCCTCACAGGAGCATAGCAAAATCCTTCTTGGCTAAGAGTGTAGCTTGAGTAACATATACAAATCATTGTTAGCAGTCTAATAACATTAGGGATAATCTGCCAAACCTCCTTCAATTTGAGATTGCCACATTCATGGTAATACAGGGACAAGTGGGCTCCGGAATTAAAGAGCTTAGGAATAGCAGTCCTGCTTGGAAGGCAGTGCCAAGGGACTTTCCTTGAAACTTTCTTTCTATAGCAAACACAATGTTTTTACTTAGAGTTTATGTTACATATCAACACAAAATAGCAAACACTTTTGTATAATTGGTGCAAGATGAGAAAGTTTTAATTATTCCTATAAATGAATTTTACTGTTATTATCTCCAGAATTGCTTTTGGTGACATAGATGGAGATTTGGGGGGCAGACCCATCTCCTAAACATTCCTCAACACCCCACTGTCATCAAGCATCCGGGGATTTGGCAGTTTGACCCTTCCACAGAGTCTTGAAAGTGACTGAGTGACTCTGCAGTACTAATGTTGATTCTCTTATGTTCCACAAAAACATCGGTTTCATTATTTTAGACCCACGGTGATAATTATCAGCTGGATTTGGGATCAAGTTTAAAATGATATATGGGTCTACACTCTAATTACATTAATTTGACTTGTTAGAATAAAATCCAAAATAGATTTAAATGAAGCAGTTTAATTAGGGCAGCTGATTCATAATACTTTCAAGAAGCACTTAAATCTTGTAAGAGGTCACTAAACTGACTCTTGGGACGGCTTCCCTTTTTATCACACTTAGAATCTGTGGGTATCTTGAGTGCCCTAGTTGTAAGCTTGTGCCAAATGTAGTCCTGGAAACTTTCTGCTGTGGCATTTCATCATGGTTATTGCCATTTAATTAAGGTAAGTAGGGACAAATACTTTTTTAGTTTAAATTCTATTCCTCCTCACTTCTATGTGTCAGAGATTAACTTTAGAGAAGTTGGCTGTTAATATAATTATTGTTGATGTTGATATCTTTTCTTTCTTTTCTTTTTTACTTTTTATGCTGAATTGATTTGGGGCTTACAGAAAAGCTACAAAAATAGTACAGTTTCCACAGGTCCCTCATTCAGCTTCCCCTAATGCTACCATCTTATATTACCACAGCTAACTATCAAAACCAGGAAATTAATGTGTGTACAATACTATTTGCTAAACTACAGTCCTTATTCTGATTTCACCAAATTTTCCACGACAGTCATTTTTCTGTTCCAAGATCCTATCTGGGATCTCACATAGCATTTAGTCATTATTTGTCCTTCATTCCCTGAAGTGAGTAATATTTCCTCAGTGTTTCCTTGTTTTTCACAATTCTGACACTTCTGAGGAGAACTGATTAGCTAATTTGTTGAGTGATCCTCAACTTGGATTAGTGACTACCTTCTTTCACTTAGCATGTTTTCAAGATTTACTGGTGTTGTGGTATAAATAGTTATTTCAGTCCTTTTTATGGAGGAATAATATTTCATTACATGGCTGCACCATATTTTGTTTATCCATTATCAGTTAGTGGACATTTGTTCCCACTTTTTGGCTATTAAGAAGAGTGGTGCTATGAACATTTGTACATTAGTTTTTGTGTGGATATATATTTTTATTTCTTTTGTTATTATACCTAGAAATAGAATTGCTGGGTCATATGGTGACCATATGTTTAACATTTTTGGGATCTGCCTAACTTTTCCAAAGCAGCTGCACCATTTACATTCCCAACAGCACTGTATGAGGCTTCCCATTTCTTTACATCTTTGCCAACACTTGCTAGCTGTCTGTTTGATTATGGCTATTCCAGTGGGTAAGATGTCACTTAACTTTTAAGAGTTCTTTCTTTGTATTTGAGAATATTGGCCTTTAGTCTGTGGTATATGCTGTGAATATTTTCTTCCAGTCAGTTGTCTTTTGACTTGATTCATTCATTTTAATAAATTTGTATGATAAATGTATTAAAAATTTCATCTTCACCCTTGTGATTTGAGATGCCATCTTTGTCTTATAATAAATTTCCATATGTATTTTGGTCTAATTCTGACTTTATATTCTAATCCACTGTTGGTTTGCCTATTTATTCACCAGTACCACACTGTTTTAATTATAGTGACATACATATTTTAATTATAGTAGCTCATATATATTAATATCTAGTAGAGTAAGTTCCTTCACATAGTTTTTCTTTTCAGTGTTTTCTTGGTTATTCCTGCATGTTTGTTTTTCTATACGAAATTTAGTATCAACATATCTAACTCTATAAAATGGCTTGTTGGTATTTTTACTGGGATTCCATTACATTTACAAATTAACTTAGGGAAAACTTACAGCTTTATAATGTTCAGTCATCTTATCCAAGAACAGGAGGTGTCTTTCCATTTGTTCAAGTCTGTTTTCATATCTTTCAGGAGTTTTTTAACATTTTCCTCATCTACCTGTTGCACTTTTTTTGTTGATCTTAATCCTAAATACTTAATCTTGTTTGTTACTTCTGTAAATGAAGTTGTCTCTAACATTTTGTCTTTTGTTTATCATTTGTGTATATAAAGGCTATCGATTTTTGTATGGTAATCTTATATCTTGCCACTTTATTGGGTTCTTTTATTGTTTAAATTAACTTTAGCATTTATTCATTTTCTGGGAGTTTCCAGATGTACTATCATGTCATCTGCAGTTACAAATAGTTTCACTTCTTTACCAATTCTTTTGTCCATGGATGTTGAATATCCCTTATCTGAAATGCTTGGGACTGGAAGTGTTCAGAACTTTGGATTTTTTTTTAATTTGGAATATTTGCATATATATAATAAGATATCTTGGG
>NW_012139080.1:6825619-6827952 GCF_000956105.1 Propithecus coquereli | reverse complement strand
ATTTTCTTTCTTTCTTTTTTTTTTTTTGAGACAGAGTCTCACTCTGTTGCCCTGGCTAGAGTGCCATGGCGTCAGCCTAGCTCACAGTAACCTCAAACTCCTGGGCTCCAGCGATCCTCCTGCCTCAGCCTCCCAAGTAGTTGGGACTACAGGCATGTGCCATAATGCCTGGCTAATTTTTTCTATATATTTTTAGCTGTCCAAGTAATTTCTTTCTATTTTTAGTAGAGATGGGGTCTTGCTCTTGCTCAGGCTGATCTTGAACTCCTGAGCTCAAACAATCCACCCGCCTGAGCTTCCCAGAGTGCTAGGATTACAGGCGTGAGCCACTGTGCCTGGCCAAGCAATCATTTTCTTACACCTATTCACACATAATTACCAGTAAAAATACGACATACTGTTAATACAGTGAGGAAGTAATGCATTCAGGGTGACTGAGCAGCACAGTAGCATCACCAGAATACCTGCATCAGCTACTAAATAACAGCAAAAACAAACAAGGAGGCTTCCAGTCTCCACCTACGATGCTGTGTTTTGATTAAAAGATTACTGCACACTGTTTTATTTTTCTAGGTGAGAAGAAACCTCAGAAGTGGTAAGGGCACCAGGAAGGGGGTCCTGTAGGGATGAGGAGGCATTCTGCTGCATGGCTTTTTAAAATGTTTCCTCCAGAGTCATCTGCCCCGTTAACAATAGTTTTTGTCTTAAAAGTCTCTTTTTGATTTTATAAACTGACATGATTTCTTGTTCTGTTATGAATGCACGCTGGTGTAGTCTCTCAATGAGCCCATCGCACATTTTCACCATGTCTTCTATAGGCACTTTTTCTGTGGTGTTAAAAGTGTCATCTTCATCATCATTATTATCACAATCACCTTGATTCAGAACCATTTCAGGTATTTCACCATTGGTCAGCAAATAAACAAGCCTCATTATCAATGTTAAAAACTTCTTCAATATCCATTTCTTCCAGCTGATTGACGGATTCTGAAGGTATATTTTTTGCATATGTAAAGAGGTCAGGCATCATTTTTTCTCACTTGACATACATGGAATCCTTCAAAGTCACCACCTTGTTCATCATCATCGTTGAACAATAGCTGCAGAGGTTGTGGCAGGCATGAACAACTGTGTCTTTAGTAGCTGTGTTCCAAGCACAACAGCATATACAGCATTCTTCATGCTAAACACCTTCTGAAACCTTCCATACCCATGTCCACAGCTGCTAGCATACTGTTCAAGAAATTAGGATTCTTTGGTTTTTTGCTTTTTTAGAGACAGGGTTTCACTCTGTGGCCTAGGCTGGAGTGCAGTGGCACAATCATAGCTCACTGTAACCTTGAACCCCCGGCCTCAAGCGATCCTCCTGCCTCCTGAGTAGCTAGGACTATAGGCATGCACCATCAGACCTGGCTTATTCTTTAAAGGTTTTGTAGAGGTGGGATCTTACAAGTTGCCCAGGTAGGTTCTCAAACTCCTGCTCAAGTGATCCTCCCACTTCAGCCTCCCAAAGTGCTGGGACTACAGACGCAAAGCCACTGTGCCTGGCCAAGGAAGTATTTTTAAATTTCCTTTTGCAAGGCATGGTAGCTCACACCTGTAAATCCTAACACTCTGGGAGGCTGAGGTGGGAGGACTGCTTGAGCACAGGAGTTCAAGACCAGCCTGAACAAGAGTGAGACCCTGTCTCTGCTAAAAATAGAAAAATTAGCCAGGTGTCCTGGCACGCACCTATAGTCCCAGCTACTCAGGAGGCTGAGGCAAGAGGATCCCTTGAGCCCAGGAATTTGAGGTTGCAGTGAGCTATGACAACTGCACTCTACCCACAGTGACAGAGTGAGACTCTGTCACAAAAAAAAAGGAAATATATTTACTCTTCACTAATCTAAGGATATCCTGGTCACATGGTTGAATTAATTAAGTCACATTTGGATGAAAGTATATAAGTAATAAAGTCACATTTAGGGGAAAGAACATGGCATAAACATTATTTTTGATGAAAGTTTCAGCTGGAGGATGAGCAGAACAGTTGTCAAGGAATAAAAATCTTGCAGTGGTTATTCACTTCAGCTTTCTTGTAGTGAGCATGAGCAGCTAGTACAGAATATTTGTGAAACCAATCAGAAAAGATGTCCCTGGTGATCCATGCCTTTTTGTAAGCATAGTAACAGACTAGTAAGAAATTACTCCTTGAGGCCGGGCGCGGTGGCTCACGCCTGTAATCCTAGCACTCTGAGAGGCCGAGGCGGGCGGATTGTTTGAGCTCAGGAGTTCGAGACCAGCCTGAGCAAGAGTGAGACCCCGTCTCTACCAAAAATAGAAAGAAATTAATT
>NW_012139080.1:6746245-6825464 GCF_000956105.1 Propithecus coquereli | reverse complement strand
AAATTACTCCTTGAAAACAGCAAACTTTTGCCTATCACAGCAAGTTTACACTTACGTATGCCTGTTGCATTTGCACATCCCAGCACAGTTATTCTGTCCTTGGCATCCGTAATTCCTACAGAGACTGTCTCTCCAGGTGCAATCTATGTCATTCTGGGGCAATAATGCCAAAACAGTGATGTTTCATCAGCATAGATTTGTTCTGATATCAGATTTTCTTCAGCAATGACCTTGGCACTCTGGTCAATGAACTGCTATGCTGCTTCATGATCAGCAGATGTACCACCATAAATCTTTAAAAATTTAATGCTGTGTCTTATCGCAAATTTCTGCAACCAGCCTGTTGAACATTCATAGTTGCCTTCAATTTTCAGTTCATTGTGATAGGTGTTTGCTTGTTTCATGGTCAGCATACCATTAAGTGGCATGTGTTCACTGCAATAGTGACAGATCCACTCTTTCAGTACATGATTGAAATCTTCACTTTTAGCTTTATAAAATATTTTCCTATTTTTAATTAACTTCTGTTCACACTTTCATCATAAAACTTCAACAGTTTATCATTTTGCTTCTTCAGGTCATACATGGCGATCATTCCAACACCATACTCTTCTATAAGACGTTTCTCACTTAGTGTCCAATTTCTCCAACAGCTTGACTTTCTCTGCTATAGATAAACATAAATGCTTCCTCTTTTTCTTCTCACTGTCACCCATAGGGGTGTCTTTTTGACATTTTCAACAATATCTTTACAACACAAGAGAAGAGAATAAGCAAAAACAAAAAAGCACAAAGAGTAATGCAAGTAGGTCTTGGCCCCCTGTGGGATATTGTGGGGAATTTACCATTGGTGCTTCTGGCCCGCACAAGTGCCATTTTATTACCCTTGTGGGCGTGCTTCTTCTGTGCGGGAACCTGGGCAAGGACAGAAAAGATATATCACAGCCCAAGGGGGCTGGGAGGGTCTTCTTTCCCTTGGGGATGCTGAATAAACTGTATGTTGTGTGCCTGCATTTTGACTTCAACCTATCACATGAGGTCAGGTATAGAATTTTCCATGTGTGGTATCATGTCACTGCTCATAAAGTTTCAGATTTTGGAGCATTTCAGATTTTGGATTTTCAGATTAGGCATGCTCAACCTATAATTGATTTCTCTCATCTAATCATATTGGTTAATATCTCCAGTACAGTGTTGAATAATAGTGAATGATGAGCAGCCTTGTCTTATTGCCAATTCTAGAAGAATTGTCTATAATGTTTCCCCATTAAATAAGAAACTAGTTTTGGGAATAAGATATATACATATTATGAGACTAACGCGCTGCCTACCGCACTAAGGAGGCAACTAGATATATACATATTCAATTATGTTAAGAAATATTCTTCAATTTCTGAGTGTTTTTATTGTAAATATGTGTTGATTTTTTTCATAGTCTTTCTCAGCTATGGATAATATATTTTTTAATTAAATTTATTAATATGGTATATGATATCGATTTCTGAATATTAAATCAGTGATGTATTTCTGGAATAAATCCCACTTGGTTGTGGTGGGATTTTCTTAATGGGATATCAAGTTATTTTTGCTAATATTTTGTTGAGAATTTTTGCATCAATCTTTATGAGTGATACTGACCAATAGTTTTCTTTCTTTGTACTGTATCTATTTTAGATATCAGTGTCATACTTGCTTCATAAAAAGAATTATGAAGTTCCTCTTCCTTTTTAGTGCTCTGGACTGGTAGAATTCCCTTGTGAAATCATCTGGACCACGGTGCTTTTCTTTGGAGTAGTTACTTAACTTCCTCTCGTTCTTCTATGGAAATTGATCTCTTTAAGTTTTCTAAGTCTAATGGGTTCAATTTTGTTAATCTGAATTTCCCTAGGAAATTATCAATTTGCTCTAGTTTTTCAAATTTATTTTCATAGAAGTCTGCAAAGCAGTCTCTTACGGTTTTTTAAAAATGTCTTGTCTCAACAGTTATTTCCCCCTTGTCAATACTCATTTAAAGTGTGTTTTAAGAGAAACCTAATATGATAGGTAAAGAAGAAAGAAGACTTTCTTCTTTTTCTTGGTATAGAGATTCTACATTATTTGAATCTTTTGCAGTATAAACATGCATTTATTATATAATTTAAAAAAAAAAACAATATGGACAAAAGAGTAAGGCCCTGAAGAGGACACACACACAATGCACACACAGACACACACACCTGCACAAAGGGGTGGTCTCTAATTGGTAGATGTCTACTAAACGGGGCCTATGGCTTAGTCAGTTCTCTTTGAATTAGCGTATCAAGATACAATTTGAGTCAGTCAGTTCTTTTAAAAATTAAATTTGTATCTGAAGCACATTTTGGAAATTATGCATCATTAGTTAGATGAGAAAATTTTTAATGTGCATGCTACCTTCATCCCCCCAACTACATGGAAAACTTCTCTGGGAGCTTAGACAAAGACTTCTCCCAGAACCCTGGCAGAGTCCCCTAGTTATATTCGGAGCTCAAAAGTTGATGACTGATTATTATTTTGATGTAATCATAACCCCTTATGGTTTCATGATGCTTTTCAGGCATTCAGAGCACTTCTATGTATTTGTTATTTGACCCTCACAACATCTCTGTCAGATAGAGTTGGCAGGGTATATGCATTTATAGCTAAAGAAAAAATCTCAAAGAGATTAAGTGGCTTTACTTAGACTATATACCTCACATGGGGTGGGGCTAGGACTGGCACCAAGTCCACTGCACTTCGCTTTATGCCTTTGTGCTCACTAGAGCCTGAACTTCTCCCGAGACGTGCTTTAATGGTATGTCCCATCGCAGTGTTTGATAAATGATAACATCAATAGCAGAGATGTTATGTAGGCAAAAACAATTTAGAGATTACATTTTTAAATGCTCACTCAGCCTTATGAGGGTAATTATATAATGAATTTGGGAAACCCAGCCACTTTCAAAGACTTAGTATAATGGCAGAAATGATCTTTGATGCTGAGCAAAACAAGTACACTGCATTGTTCAGCATTTCTATTTAGCTGAAAGCAAGAGTTTTTAGATATTCCATCCCCCATTCATTCAACAAATATTTGTTAAGTGCCAATTCGATACCAGCCACTGTTCCCTGCACTGGGAATATAGCAGTGAGGAAAACAGCCCCTGCCCTCAGGAGCTCACACTCTGGTGGAGGGGCCGGAGCACCAACGAGTGAATATACACAGTAACAGTGTTATGGAGGAAGGAGAAGTGGGAAATGGGGCAGAGAGGCTGCTTTGAATAGGCTGATCAGGGAAGGTCTATCTGATTAGGAGACATCTGAGCAAGGACTTAAAAGAATCTAGGGAGTGAGCCATACTGGGGAAACATGGCTCCCAGCAGAGGAAACAGCAGATAGAAAGGCCCTGGGGCAGGACAGGAAACTCTCTCTGTCATTCTTAAAAGTGTAGAAGGGAGAACAAATTCTTTCAATCTCAAATAATCCACAGGAGGGCCAATAGATCTCAACTTTTTTCCCCAAGATTGGAGTTAGTGAGAAGAGTGTCCTGTATTTACATGATTACTTTTATTTAAAATAACATTTCTAATATATAGTAAAACATACTATGCCTCTGTTGCCTAAACAATGTCAAATATATTTTTTAAAAAAATACAGGCAAACCCCGGGTTACAGACAACCCGACTTAACGGCATTCCGTACTTACGAATGGGCTCCCAAGGCTCCCCATAAGGATAATTTATAATTAAATAATTAATGATTCAGGAAATAGTTTCTTCCACACATAAACCTGCGTGGCGTAAGCAGTTCGTCGGCAGAGCATCTTTGTGCTAGCAGCTAGTGTCATAGACAGAAAAACAGCTGATGGAAACACAAGAACACAAAGAATCAGATGATTTTTTGCTGACCATTAGTCTTCAGCCCCTCTGGAGGTAGAACTGATATGGCATGTCCCAAAGTCCCCAACATAATTATTAGACTGTCTGATGGCCAAAGCCCCCCAGGCAGGTAAGGATAGTCTTATAAGGCAGGAAAGTCCAAGGACCCTGAGATTCCCTCCCAGTAGCTGAAGGCAAAGACCAGACATCTCTTCAGGCGCAGTTAATTCTTTGCCACACACCTGCACTACGGAACGCATGGTAGGAGGTCAGGCCTTGGGGTTGGCCTGAGCTTGCTTGCTCTGTGTAGTGGCCATGAGGCCTTCTATAAATATCCCGGTTTTGCTCTCCTTCTGGGCACATGCTGGGATTGTGCTTCCTGATACCCTTTGAAGACAAGTGTGGCCTGATGACTTGCTGAGTTGAAGAAACGTAAGAGGAAGTGATGAGAGGGCAGAAGCTTCAGAAGTCAATGCGGGATTCACCGTGTACCCTTTCCCTACCTCAGGGCCTGTGGAAACATGTTGAGAGGAAGGCTCCATCAGCCTGGGTCCCTGAGTAACTACGAACAAGTGTCCCACCCCAACCCTTGCTGGACTTGCCGAGTGAGTGAGGAATAATCCTTTATTGTGTTAAGCTGCTGAGATTTGGGGATCTTTATGTTACCACAGCATATCTTGGTCTATCCTGATATTATACCAATGGTGATCTTGGGCAAGTTATTTAGCTTCCCCCTGCCTCAGTTTTCTTACCTGTAAAATGGAGACAATAGTACCTACCTCTTGAAGCTAGAGCAAGAATAAGCATTACACATTGTATTAGTTTGCTAGAGATGTCATAACAAAGTACTACAGACTTGGTGGCTTAAACAATTTATTTTCTTACAATCCTGGAGGCTGGGAGTCCAAGATCAAGGTGTCGGCAGGGTTGGTTTCTTCTGAGGCCTCTCTCCTTGGCTTGCAGATGGCTGTCTTCTCCCTCCGTTTTCACATAATCTTCCCTTTGTGTGTGTCTGTGTGTTTGTGTCCTGATCTCCACTTTTTATAAGGATACCGGTCATATTGGATTAGGGTTCCCCCTAATGACCTCAGTTTAACTTAATTACCTCTTTAAAGGCCCTATGTCTATACACAGTTGCATTCTGACATACTGGGGGTTAGGATGTCAACATATGAAGTTTATGGGGACACAATTCAGCCCATAATACACGTGGAAAACATTTATAGTAGAACAGTACATGGCACATAGTACATGTTCAATAAGGTTAGCTATTATTATTATTACTATCATAATCTTTTATATATACTGTCAAGAAAATAGAGCCTAGATATAATTTTACCTGAAGAAAGTAGATAAACAATATGTTTGATATTATCCCTAGCAAATTAATAAATAATAAACAAATAATCATGTATGCTTAGGGACAAAGCATTCTAAAAATGACAATATGCCAATCTGAAAGGGTTACATACTGTACTAGCCCAAGTATATGACAGTCTGGAAAAAGTAAAACTAGAGAGAGTAAAAAGATCAGTATTTGCCAGGTTTGGGGGGAAGGGAGGGACAAACAAGAAGGGCACAGAGGATTTTTAGGCAGCGAAACTACTCTGTATGATACTGTAATGATGGACACATGTCATTATACATTTGCCCGAACCTATAGAATGCACAACACCAAGTTGTTGAGTTAACGTAAAGTATGCACTTTGGGTAATAATGATATATCAGTGTATGTTTGTTGATTGTACCAAACAGGCCACTCTGGTGGGGGATGTTGACAGTGGGGAGACTGAGTCTGTGGAGGCAGGGAGCACATGGAACCCTCTGTACTTTCTGCTCAGTATTGCTGTGTACCCAGAATTGCTCTAAAAAATAGTCTATTAAAATTTGTAAAAATACAAAACAAATAACATGCCAAACTGTTAATAATGATTTTGGGGGAGAGGGGCACATTATGAGGATTTTTTGTCACATATTTTGATGATGTCTGAGGGTCTTTGTGTGTGTGTGTGTGTGTGTGTGTGTGTGTGTGTGTGTGTAAATTTGTAATCAGGAAAAATATAAAGAAAACAAAAGTAAAGGATGCCCGGCTCCTCCGGGAACCAATAATCAAAGACAAAGGTGGGTGGTCCACATCCTGTCCTTCTGCCTGATACTGGGCCTAACACACAGCTGATGCCCAATGAAGGTGGGTGAAATCTTCACTGCCTGTAATAGCCTCAGCCAGGGTAATGTCTCTAAGAGATGCTCCACGAGGGAAGGGCCCATCCCCTCAACAGCAACCGCTGCTGCCTCGCTAGTAATGCCTAGCTGGGACAAAGAACTCCACAAAGAGAACAGTGCCTTTGAGGACAAAGACTTACGAGAGAGACTCTGTATGTGTGAAGAGGTGTTCAGATGCTCATGGGAAGGGTCAACGGAGGAAGGCCAGCCACCAGGGCCAGAACAAACAGGGAAGGACTTCTTTAGGGGCCGTCAGAAACCACAGGGCATGGTGAGGTCTTTCGAGCCAATATAGAAGATAGCAAGCCTACTGGGTCTTTCCCCCTTAGACTAATTCTATTTTTTTCTAAAACATGGCTGTGCTTTGGGTTTAGGCTTGGGGAATCTGGTGTCATATTATGGCTTTACTACTTGCTACCTCTATGACCTCAGACAAATCATTTAGGTTTTTAACCATGGTTTCCTCGTGTACAAAATGGTGGCAATAACATCTATCTTAGAAGATCCTTGTAAGGAGAGCCTGGCACGCTGTGGGTGCTTAGCTGATACGTGGATTGAGGTATGTCTTCAAGAAGTGAGCCCCAGTAGGCTGAATTTGAGGGATTTCTGGGTAGGAGCTGGAGTGGGGGTAAAGGGGGCAAAGAAGGGTAAGACAAGCCTTTCATGCAGAAAATGGGGCCTTCTAGAGCTTTTGCTTCTGTTTACAATCATCTATAAATGTTTCTAATATGACAATACAAATTTAAAAATATTCCCAAGGGTGAAAAATAGGCTCCTCAGGTACCAGATAAAGAAGGAATTGAAAGAGCTATGATGGTCCTGGGGGTGGCAGGGTGGGGGTGTGTTACCCTGGGAGAGGCCCAGATGGCTGTGAGCTCAGGCTTTGATGACCATCCAGAGATGGGAGATGAAGTCTGGGGCCTATGAAGACTTCTTAAATAGATATTCTTCCTGGTAGCTATGGTTATTCTTAAGAAAGTAATTGTGGCCAACTCCAGACAAGGCCCTTGGCCATCTCTAAGCAACCCAGGCAGCTGTTGATTTCTACATTTTCCCCAGCCAACTTTAGCCCAGGACTTAATTTGATTAACACAAGAATGGGATGCAAATCTCCTCATGTCCCTCTCTTCAATATTGAAAATCATTCAAGTGTGAGAATATATATGCCTAGGGTCACTCACAGCAACATTGTGGAGGATGATGAAAAATGGGAAACACCAAAATGTCCACTTATAGGAAACCGGTTAAATGCATTATAGTGTACAAGTTATTAAGGTGTTGCGTGGCAGCTCCAAATTCACCCTTCATTGCCTGCTCTGTGAAAATGGATCTGGCCCTTTTAAGTAGTTTTCCTTTGCCAGCAGCAGGGATGTTAAGTCCTGTCAGTAGAGGGAGCTTTTCTCTTTCTATTCTGGGGTGACTTGCTCACCAGGCTCCTGCAGAGCACACTTTTTTCTCCACTGCCTGGCCCCAACTGGTTTTTCTTTCTGCTGCCTGCTGGGCTTCTGCTTTTCCAGCTCTCAACTTGGGCAGTGGCAGGATGGCCAAGAACCCCAGAATGCATGGGCCTATGCTCTATCCAAGGAATCTCTGTCCCTCTTTGGTGGTCAGGCTATTTTTTCCAATCATGTGCCTAGGTTCTAGGCTGACCACCCCAAACATACCAGCTGCTAGGAAAAGGTAAACTGTTCAGCTGCAAATGATGAACAGGCTTCATCAGTTGATACTGACAGATCCAACTGCTGACTTTGTATTTTTACTTTAGCTCAGTGCTTCTCAAATTTTACTATGTACAGGCATCTCCTAGGAATACTGCGAAGTGTAGATTCTGATCAGTAGCTTTTGGGGGGGCCTAAAATTCTGCATTTCTAAAAAGCTTTCAGGTGATGTGGAAGTTGCTGGTCCACAGACCATCCTTAGGGAAGTGAGGAGTTAACTTATTAACTTTGAGACTATGTACTTGCTTCATTCATTTGTTGTGGGAAGCTGAATTTGAATGCACTTATCAACCTTGGAATAGCTAAACTGGAATGATATCTTCATTGATCTTATCATAATTGATTCAACTGGCTTAGAAGATCAGATACTCTTAGAGTTACGAAAAATAGTTCTGTTCTTACATATATTATGCAAGTAGAAACAATTATAAAATAGTGTGATATTTTTTACCTTTCTCAATTGACTTGATTTTGTTTTCCCTGCAACCATATGAGGAACACCAGACAGATTATAATCATCCTAATTTTAGAGGGGAGAAAAGGTAAGCAAAGAGCAGTAATCCAGTGGCAAACAGAGGAGATGGAATGCAGCTCTTTGGCAATTAACAAGAACTCACATCCTTTACAGCCTGGCTTGGCCCCTCTGCCTTGGTCTTCACCCAGGTGATGTTCTCTGCATGTAATTGAAAGCAATGAAGCTACATGTTTTCAAACTCGCAATTGACTGTTCTGTGAATTTCAAGTCAATATGGAACACTTTAGTGTATTTTATTATTCCTAATGGAACTCCTCTATTAAGTAACTCAAGGTAATTTACATTTCGTATACAGTAAGCTTCACTGAATTTCCATTGTTGGTAATAAGTAACCACTGGAATATATATAATAACGACAGAAGGGTTGATGGTATTATTCAGCATCCACACTTCCCTGCTTTTTTTTTTTTTTTTTAATGGAACACTTCATGAATTTGCGTGTCATCCTTGCGCAAGGGCCATGCTAATCTTCTCTGTATCGTTCCAATTTTAGTATATGTGCTGCCGAAGCGAGCACTTCCCTGCTTTTTTGATGTGCTTTATTTTCCTATGCCATATGGATGTGTGTGTGTGTTTCTGCTTGGTATTATAATTACCAAAGATTGTTTTCATATCTCAGATTATTAGAAAGATCAGTCTATTAAACTGACCACATTAAACATAATGTTGTGAATAACTCATGCTAATGTGGTAGAATTGTATTTTAGGAATGCATTTAAGGATGCAATCTCCCAGCAAAAAAATGGTCAGTAAAAAATATGAGGTTGCTTAATAAGTTGCCATCAGTAAATTCTACAGTAATCAACAGCCCCATAAAAAACTCATGGCTAGCTAATACCAGCTAGAGATTACTCATCTCTGATTCAGTGGTTCTAAAGGTGTTCTTAATCCTGAAACAACCAGAATTGGTTCACTTACAACTGCTTTGGGTATTTGTGATTTGGAAATTAGGATGCAGTGCTCACAGGGTAGGCTTTAAGGACTTGCAGTAGTTGGCTATCCTGGAAGAAAAATAGGAAGAAAACAGGCGAGTGGGCTGACTCCAGATGGCCAGTAGGAAGATGATAGGCCATTCTCTCAAGTGGTAATGGTTACTTGGGATTGTGGTTTGGTGATGAGCAGCTTAAAGATGCCAGAGACAACTCTGTTCAGAGCAGTGCTTCTCGAAGTGTGGTCTCTGCTGCACGTGGTAATTCTGGTGTGCAAAGAATCTTTGGAAATTTCTTTACTTCATGATGACAAGGACCCTTTATGACTCTACCTACTCTTAAACCTGATTCAAAATGATGATGATAATACTGATAACACTGATAATAACAATGACTTTTACTGAGGATTTACTCTGTGCCTGGCACTATGCTGAACACCTCTTATGCATTATCTCATCCAGTCCTCACCATAACTCTCTGAGGTAGGGACCATTATTTTCTCCATTTTACAGATAAGAAAACTGAGGCACAGAAATAAGGAGCGTGTCCAAGGTCACAAAGTTACTGAATGGCAGAGTCAGGACTCAAACCTTGGTCTGACTCCAAAGTGCCTGCTTTTGTTTCTGTTTTTTTAAATTGTTGTAAAACACACATAAAATTTACATTTTTACAATTTTAAATTGTACAATTGAGTGGCGTTTAGTAAATTCCACATTTTGTGCAACCATCACTGGTATCTAGTTCCAGAACATTTTTATTGCCCTCAAAGAAAACCCCCATGCTTATTAAGTTCTCCCTACCCCCACCCCTGGCAACCACTAACCCGCTTTCTGTCTCTTTGGATACTGGACATTTCACATACATGGAATCGTACGATATGTAGCCTTTTCTGTCTGGCTTCTTTCACTTAGAACAATGTTTTCAAGGTTTACTCATGTTATAACACGTACTTCATTCCTTTTTATGGCCAAATAATAATCCATTGTACCACATTTTGTTTATCCATTGATCATTTGAGTTGTTTCTGCCTTCTGGCTATTGTGAATAGTGCTGCTATGAACACTTATGTACACTTTTTTGTTTGAACACCTGCTTTTAATTCTTTTGGGTAGAAAATACAGGCATTAATTTTTGCAGACTCAAATATCTTAAATTCTTCAGTCATTCAACAAATATTTACCGAAAACCTACTGTACATCAGCCTAGCATGCCAAGCACTGGGAATACAAATTGCAATAGATAAGACAGGCATCATTCCTGTCCTCCTCAGGAATGACAGAAAATTAAGTAAGTGAATAAAACACAGACCTGTGGCATTGAAGATTAAGAATTCCTTTTCCATTTGCTATTAAAGGAAAGTGAAAGCTGGTCATGAAGCACCTGAGCAAGATGCTCTAACAGAATGCGTTTGGATGCAAGAAACATACACAGAGTAGCTTAAACAATAACGGCATTTATCATCTCACATGATAAGAAGTCTGAGGTAGGGAGGTTCCCAAGTGGGTTAATTTGGCAGCTCAACAACATCAAAGTTCTAGGTTTTTTCCATCCTTCTGCTCTGTCATTCTCATGGCCGAAATAAGGAGCAACAACTCCAGGCATCATGTCCTCCTCACACAACAAGGACCAAAGAACAGAAGTGAGGAGACCCTTCTCAATCCCTTTTTAGGTGCATGAAAAATATTCCCAGAATACTTTTGCTGAGATCAGTTCTGCCTGATTTGCTCCACAGCCTATTCCTACACCAGTCACTGGCAAGGGAATGGAATTAGGTACAATGAATGATTTAAGATTAATCAAGTCTGAGGCTTCCCCTGGGGCATACAGCCACCTCACGCCTGAACAAAACACAGGTTCTGGAAAAATGTAAGAGAGAGAATGGCTGTAGGATAGGCTGCCAAGACTGTCTGCATCGGTGCCCAAGCAAGATTTCCTGGAGGAAATCCAGTCCAGCGGTTTCCTCTGACCTCCAGGCCTCAATTGAATATCTCAAAAGAAAAAAACAAAACAAAACAAAAACGCAACTCAAACCTCAACATGTTCAAGACTGAACTCATAATTCTCTTAAACGTGGTCTCTTCCAGTGCTCTATTTCTTTGTGACTAAGCACTGCCATTCAGATGCCTGAGCCAGAAAATCAGGCGTCATTATACCTTCTTCTTCCTCATCACCCACACCTAGTGTATCACCAACTCCTCGAATCTATTCACTCTCTTCACCTCCACTGCCACCATCCTAATCCAAGTCACTATCAACTCTTCCTTGGAGTTTTGCAACTGTCTTTCGCTTAGCATCTCTGCATCCATTTTGACCTTCCTCCAGACTGTTCCTTGACAATGCAGGTAAAGTGCCCTTTTCAAACACAAATCTGCTCATGCTTAAAACTTGTTTCCCACTGCTTCGAGGATAAAGACCAAATAGGGCCCTGCCCAACTCTTTGCATTCCAATTACACTGCTTTTCCTCTAGCTCCAATGTGTTGTGTTTCATCCCACCTCAAGACTTCTGCGCTTTCCTTCCTCCTGCCCCTTTTCACCCTTCTTTCTCAGCTTAACTGTCACTTCCTAATTAGGTCAGGTCCCTCAGCTATAGGCTCCTAGAGAACTCTGCTTTTTCTTCAGGACACTTTTTCTCAGGCTGCAGAATAAGGTCCATAAAAACACGGAGGTAGCACCTCCTACAACATAACGCCTGGCACACAGTAAGTGCTCGTCACATAGCTGCTGAATGGCTAATTTTATTAAATATATATAAGCTTCAAAGAAGAGTGGTCGACAACGAATATGGACCCAGCCGAAGAACCCACATAATGGCCGTGACCCACCCGCAAGTCCGAGCTGCCTCGACCACAAGACTAGTTTCTCCAGCCAGTAGCTCCGCCCCGTGGGCCCTGCCCCTGCTCGCTGAGTCGGAGGGGGAGCGCCACAGAGGTCGCGTGACGTAGCAGCAGCCGGCCGGTGATTGGCCCTGCAGGCGTGCCGGCTAGGAAAGGGGCGTACCCACGCGCGCTGATTGGCTGTCTGGCGTGGCTGGGAGGACGGCGGCGGCGGCGGCGGCGCGGGGGCGGGTGCCGGGAGGGACCCGACCCAGTCTGGCAGGGAGGGCGGCGGCGGAGGCAGGCAGGATGGGTCGTAGCCGCAGGCTTTGCTAAGACTCGCTCGCGTGGGCTGCCCGCGGCGGGCCCGCAGTGGCCGCGGCGGCATGAAGGGCGCTCTGGGGAGTCCCGTGGCCGCGGCCGCCGCCGGCTCCGCGATGCAGGAGAGTTTCGGCTGCGTAGTGGCCAACCGCTTCCACCAGCTGCTGGACGACGAGTCGGACCCGTTCGACATCCTGCGCGAGGCCGAGCGCCGGCGCCAGCAGCAGCTGCAGCGCAAGAGGCGCGACGAGGCGGCGGCGGCGGCGGCTGGGGCCAGCAGCCGCGGCGGCAGAAGCCCGGCCGGGGCCTCAGGCTACAGACCCGGCGCGGGCGGCTGCCGGAGGGAGTCCCAGAAGGAGCGCAAGAGCCTCCCGGCTCCCGGCGCGCAGCAGCCGGACAGCCCCGGGGGCGGCCCGCAGCCGCCCGGTACGCACGTCCCGCCAGCACCCGGGCGCCCAGGGTGGGAGAGGGAGGAGAATGAGGTCACGGAGGTCACCCCTCCCCAGACGCCCCCCGAATCTCCTTGTGAGGCCGGGGTCACTGGAACCAGTTCCAGAAAGGGGAGGGGGCTCTGGGAAGAGTTGGTGAGTTGAGGGTCCTTGTGGCCGCGAAGGTAGAAAAGAGGGGCGGGGGCCCACACCCCTTCTGGCCTTTCCCATTCCTTCCTGGGGTTCCGGGGGAGAGTGCAGGCTTGGAGCTAGAGGGGGTCTCAGAACCCTGGAACTGAGCCTTTACGACAAGTTGGACGAAGTTGAGGGACACTGGTGGGATGGCGTGCGGGGGCGGAAACCGAGGTCGCTACCCCGGGGCTCCCAGATCTGGAGCAGGACCTTCTCCATCCTCCAGCCCAGCCTCTGCAAGATTCAGGTCGGCGGGCGGACGCAGAAGCGTGATGGGAAGGAGGGAGGGCGCCGCCGGCCTCCGGGGGTGGTGGCGAGAGCCCGGGCAGCGTAGAGAATCGCGCGGGGGTCCGGGCTCGGGGCCTCTGTGACGGAGGGAAGGCCTGGGCGAGCGCGGGCGGCTCGTGACGTCAGGGCCCGAGCGGGGAGCCTTCTCCCCTTCCCCGTACCGGAGCTTCCAGTAGTCAGCCGGCGTCGTGTTTCAGTACACCGGGTAGTGATGATGGCATGTGTCATTTGTAATTAACTCAAGGCTGCTTTTAAGAAAAGCGTTTTTAACCTTTGCAACGAGAATATTCAAAATTCCCCACTCCCTGTTTAGCTAGAACGGCCCATGCACCGCGCGGTGCACTGCTCTCTGCATACAGGGAACGTGCTTCAGAGTGCATTTGTCTCACCTGAAGTGCGTCAGTTGCATAGTCAGCAACACCCCACCAGTGTTTCCTCTGTTTTCCTGAAATAAAGCAGTGGTCTTAAGGTTTGCAGAGTATTAGATGATTAGCATGTATAGTTTGACCACTCCAGCCAACGTTTGGCAGTGTATTCAACTCGGCTTTATTGGCTTGTTCCTTGCCTGGTAGAAATTGTGCATCCCAACACAGAGAAAACACCTGGTTTAACTATTGGGCCTCTGACGTGTGCAGCTAGGTAAGGTTTACCTTTATTTGTGAAAAATTAAATCCAGAGTCATTACTTGAGAATCAAAAAATCAAGTCACAACAAAAAGATGTTGAAAATTATAAAAAATGCTATTGGCTATCTCAAGACCCCTGGCAAGCAGTACATTTATGAGCCTGTCTAAACAGTGAGACTTGAGATACTGTAAATTTTATATTATTTTCCTTGTTTTTCTCTTAAATTTTTTTAGATAAATATGCTAACAAAAGAATTGGGGAAGACTAAGCTTTTCTTCTCCCTTTATTTTTTAACAAATGAAAATATGTATTCTATCCTTTAGAAGAGTGTGAAACTGCAGTTAGTGCTGTTAATATATTGATTTTTAGCCTTTTAAAAAATTAAAAATGTCATGTATTTTTGCTATGAAATTTTAAACAATTCTTGTATGAGGTAAATTGAAGATCCTTTATTTTTCCTGCTGTTAACACTTTGTGTTTATACACATGAATGTCCAGAGCTATTTTTTTTTTCTAAACTTAAATGGTAAAAACTGGGCTGCAACCTGCTTTTTGCACTTGACATTGTGGTCTAGTATGCATGCAACTTTTTTTTTTTTTTTTGGTCAGTTCCAGGTGATGTGGCTTTTTAAATCTGTATTAAAGATACTTAGTTGATTTTCTAGTTAGAATGGAAATTTTGTCATTCTAGTTCTTCAAGTATGTGTTATTTCAGGAGCAGACAGCTCATTATTTTCCATTTGTGTAGTTACGTACTAAATTTATCTGTAATGGGTGTTAGCTGCTCTCTTAAGGTTTTGTAGTCCTAATTGATATGAAGGACTGTACTTTTCTAACACTCAAAAATTTTAATTTGGTTAGAATTCTATACACGAATGCTTAGTGTAGACAAAGATGTGTTTGGCATATAATAGAAACATTTATTAATCTCAGAAGAAAGTGGAAATTATAAGATTTTCCCATGGAAACAGGTTTTTAATGTCTGACAATCTAACAGTAACCCTTGGGTGGTGAGCCTTGCATAATAAATTCATTCTTGAAGTCATAAGGGGCTGTTTCAGCTTTGTTTTTCTAGCCTTTCAGAGCTTTGGTCTTTTAGCCAAAGCTCAACTTTATTTTTGTAGGAAATCTTACTGTAAATTTGACTGTATTCTGTTTCTTCACACGGGCTTGGTTTAGATCAGTGACCACACTGCATGTGCCAGCCTTTTATTGGAAAGGGCTAGTGAAATGCAGTGTTTGCATTACCCACTTGGAGCTGCTGAACCAGCACAGAAAAACAAGCTAGGTTCAGCTGCAGTCTTGATATCCTAGTACTAAATTATGGGAAAAAAATTGGTCACTGATTATCTTTAGGGGAGTTTGGAGGGGAGAATGAAATGTTCGTAGGGTATTTCTAACTCTAATAAGTAGGCAGTCTTATTTAACAGTTTTCAATTTATACATAGAAACTTTGGAAGAGGCCTTAATATGAAGTACAATAAATATCATATTTTAAGTTTTGAATGGCAAATTCCAAATTTAATTGATATAATTAAAAAATAACTCGGAGGAAGCAGAAAGGTGGGATAAGCACCTGAGTAATTCTGTAGTTGCATGAAGACAGTAAAAGATTTATTTATTTATTTTAAAACATTTTTTTAAAACTACAGGTTGCAAACAGGAAATCTGAAGCTGTATTAACGAATTCTTTTTACACTGAGGTAAAAGTATGGAAAAGTTGTTACTGTTGATAAATTTCCTGATGACTGTTACGTCATCTATTATAATTTTCAACTTGTTAGATAATTAATTTTCATAATAGTTTTTTCTACCTTATATTTTGAATACCTCTTCCAATTTTTGTCTCTTAGTATTGTATGTGCCCACACATCTGACACTGCATATTCCTAGGCAACTGGGCACAAGTATCAGTCACTGTCTTGACGCTCTATTTATGATAACATCTTTCCCATATCCTAAACATGTTACAAACTCAGATTGTGACCTCACTACAGGATACAAATTGGATTTAAATATCTCTAGGTTATGGGACATTAAAATTATGGTCGATTGAACTTAGTTCTGTCGTGCAACTTTTCAAACTTGAAAAAAATACTTTATGTTAGCAAGGAATAAATTGCACAATTTATGTTAGTGATGTCCTAAACATGATTTTTGCTTTAAAGTACCAGTTAACATTTACCTGTACCCAGATTATAAAGTTCAGGTAGGAAATATTAAGTGGGAAAATAGAAAAATGCATATGTACATATATTCCTTAAGAGTTATGTGTGTCTGTCTAAGTGGGAGAGGAATCTAGCAGTTAAAAAATATACCCACTAATTTGAATGAATTTAAAATTTTATAGCTGTACAACTAATGTGGAGGGGAATTTATGCTAAGAAAAATTGAAGCTACTATAGTAAAAATTGCACATAATGTTTGAGAGAAGATCTTTTAAATGTATACCAAAAATGTAGACATTTTTGGAAGGTTATTTAAGAAGTGACAAAGTTCTCCACAACATATTTACCAAATATTAGATGGTTTCAAACAGACATTGCTTAAAATTTTTCAAACATCAAATAAAACTAGAGGGGAATAAAGTAAAGTGAGAGGAGAAAGAGGAAGAAACTGTAGTGGTCCCAGCACCTTGTTCCTGCCCCACCTGCGTGCTGAACTGTCAATGGACAAAAGAGATTCCCTCTTAAAGTACTGACTGGCCCTTGGGTGAGTTGGCAAATAGCAATTTGGGCTCATATGTGAAATGTATGATTGCAAATGAATAAATCCCATCAAAGAGCAGGAAAATCTGTTTTCAAAATAAAACAACATGCACTACAAACTGTTTAAAAAAAACATGTTGGTAGCTGAAGATAAAGCCATAAGTGCCCTCATTTTGTGTGCAGTTGAGTTTCTGAAAGTATAATCTGAAATGCAGGGTATGTATTCTTTAATTTTCTATATATATCATGTTTTGGTACAGCTACTTTTATGAAATATAGTTTAGTAAAATATATCTGTGGCTGTCACAGTGACTGGGAGATGCCTGTAATTATAGGTGAGCTTGTATGTTAATAGTTTGTCTTACCATACTTTCTAGGACATAGGGGAAGCATGATTTAATAATAAAGTTTTATTTAAAAACTCTGGGTAGTAGTAGTATCAGCAAGTTTTTTCTTCTCTGCAGTTTTTCAAACTTCCCAAATTTTGCTGTGACACTGATTTCTAGAAGAGTGAAATTTAAAAGTACCTGTAAAGTTTAACACCATGCTGTTCCAGACATTGTGTTCCAGCTCTCTGCTTTGATTTTCCACTGGCAGGCCAGAAGCGAACTCCCAGAAGAGGGGAGCAGCAAGGATGGAATGATACCCGGGGCACAGAGGTGACACTTGATAGAGCCGAGCGGAGATCCTACAGGGAATATCGACCCTATGAGACTGAGAGGCAGGCAGACTTTACAGCTGAGAAGTTCACAGATGAAAAGTATGTGCTGCACTGCGAGAGCGGGAGAACCAGAAGGGTTTTCAGAAAACTAATAGCCTTTTTGACCTTTTCATGGTGCCATCCCTAGGAATGTTTTGCCAATTTAAGTAGCAGATTGTATTACCTTAGGTGACACGTGAAAGATCTTCCATTTATCTCATAGGTGACCTTATGTCTTGGTTCAGGAAATGATTGTACAATTAAAAATGAATTGTTTATTGGTAACTATGCAAAGCACTCTTGTAAAAAAAAAAAAAAAAAAAAAAGACTACACAAGAGTGTGTTGAACTGGTTAAATTTTCTTTTGAGGTTCTAGACCGGGGATATAATTTGGGGCTAAGGACATAATTATAGTTTTGATTTAGCATAACTAATTTAAACTACTAACTGGATTGAAACAAATTCCTAGCTCCATGGTCAGGTCAGTAGGCTATCATGATAAAATTTGAAGAGAAACCTGATATGATGTGTAATGCCAATTTCTGGCTTGCATACCTTCTCTAGAAAGTACTCTGATATGAAAGATGGCCTTGGGCAGGTGCAGTCTTACATCACTCCTGAGCGATGTAGCAACACAAAGGTAGTATATGTGTCTTATGCTTGGCACTAGCAAGATGGTGCTTGTTGCCTAAAGCTTTTGTTTGATCTATATACCTATATAGCACAGACTTCAGGTTAAACAGAAAGAACTAGTGAATCACATTTCAAGGAAGATAAAGAAAGGCTAAGAGAAAACTAAAATAGTGTACAGTTTAAATGTCAGGGGAGCCATTATTCCCAGAGTCTTTCAGCTTCTTGACTACTAATTCCATTTAGGATCCTGGCTATAAGTTTTAACCAAAGAACATGATTTTGTAGAGTCTATTAAAAACAAACCAAAAAAAAAAAGTCCAGAGCTCAGTCTGAGAGGGCTAAGCAGATCTGCAGATCTATTCACCTAGAAGTTTCACATTGAAAACATCGAGATGGTGTATCTGCAACCATGTTGATACAAGAGGGTTATGGAATGGAAAGGCTTAATTCTTTTTTGGGTGGGATGGGGGGTGCTGATTGCTTCAAATTTCCTGTGTAATGGCCACAGTCTACTTATTCAAAGCCTCTTGGATCAGAGCTACTTATTTTTGGAAGCATTTAGGTATTTTTTTTCTCACTTCAAGGATTTATTCTGTGGAAATAAGGAAATTGTAATTCATAGGCATAAACCCAGCCAGGCGTGGTGGCTCACACCTGTAATCCTAGCATCCTGGGAGGCTGAGGTAGGAGGATTGATTGAGGTTAGGAGTTTAAGACCAGCATGAACAAGAGTGAGAACTGTCTCTACTGAAAATGGAAAAAAATTAGCCAGGCATGGTGGCTTGCTACTCAGGACGCTGAGGCAGGAGGATCATGTGAGCCCAGGAGTTTGAGGTTGCAGTGAGCTATGATGATACCAGTGCACTGTAGCCTGGGCAACAAAGTGAGACTCTGTCTCAGAAAAAAAAAAAAAAAAGCGCAAATCTGTGTTGCCACCTTTTTTTAGTAGCAAGACTACGTAGTTTTTAAAAAGGATAAAATCTTCATATGTGACATGAAAAGAGGTCTATTAAGTGAAATAATACACATATGTAAGGGTAGAGGTAGGGTAGGATATGGGATTGTTGGAAGGATTTTTTTTCTTTAAAAATAATTTCAGAATTACAGAAAAGCTGCAAGAATTATACAAAGAATTCCCATATGCCCTTCATCCAGATTCCCCAAATATTAAATTTTTCTTATATTTGCTTTGTCATTCTACCCACAATGTTGTTTCCTTGTCCTTTGAGAGTAAGGTGTATTTATCCCCAAATACTCGAAATGCATTTTCTAAAAACATGACACAATTATCAAACTCATTAACATTGATACAGTACTGTTATGCAATTCTCCAAATTATGTAATCTGCAGATTTTACTCAGATTTCACCAGTGGTCCTAATGATACTCTTTTAGCAAAAACAGAAATGTTTTCTTGTTCAAGATTCAATCCAGGGCCGGGTGTGGTAGGTGGCTCACGCCTGTAATCCTAGCACTCTGGGAAGCCGAGGCGGGAGGATTGCTTGAGCTCAGGAGTTCGAGACCAGCCTGAGCAAGAGTGAGACCCCGTCTCTACTGTAAATAGAAAGAAATTAGCCAAACAACTAAAAATAGAAAAAATTAGCCGGGCATGGTGGCGCGTGCCTGTAGTCCCAGCTACTCGGGAGGCTGAGGCAGAAGGATCACTTGAGCCCAGGAGTTTGAGGTTGCTGTGAGCTAGGCTAACGCCACGGCACTCACTCTAGCCAGGGCAACAGAGCGAGACTCTGTCTCAAAAAAAAAAAAAAAGATTCAATCCAGGAATATGCATTGTATTTAGTCTCTAATTTGGAATAGCTCCTTAGTCCTACTTTATCTTTATGAATTCGTCTTTTTTTTTTAAAGGCAGGGTCTCGCTTATTTGCCCAGGCTGGAGTGCAGTGGTGCAATCATAGCTCACGACCTCCTGGACTCAAGGATTCTCCCACCTCAATCTACCAAGTAGCTGAGACTTTAGGCGTGTACCACCATGCCTGGCTAATTTTTTTATTTTTATTTTTTGTAGAGACTGAGTCTCACTATGTTGCTCAGGCTGGTCTCAAACTCGTGGCTTCAAGTGATCCACCTGCCTCAGCCTCCCAAAGTGCTGGGATTACAGGTGTGAGCCACCTTGCCTGGCCAAATTTGACATTTTTTACCAGTATGGGCCAGTTATTTTGTAGCACATCCCAGACTTTGAGTTTTTCTGATGTTGCCTCATAGAATGAGGTCATGCACTTTTGGCAGGAACATCACAGAATTAATGTTGTGTTCTTAGTACTTCACATTAGAAATATGTAGGGAATTTTTACTTTCAAGGAAATTTGAATTTTTTTATGTCATGTGATATCAGAAAAGATATTTTCCTTAGTTACTTAAGAAATGCTCTTTTGATAACTCCTGATAATAAAGGTTCATAAAATCTTTAATAAAAATAATTTATAGTCACTTTAGAGAATTTAGAAAATGCATAAAATTATAAAAAATTTAAAACCACCTATCTTACCATTTGAGATTACTTTTAACACTTTGGCCTATTTTCATCCTTTCTTTTTTATTCATGGTAGATGTTAAGATGATAATTAATGCATATACGCTGAGTACTTCATATTCTTTCTTTTCCACTTGACATGCAGAAGGTTTTTTCATGTCATTAATAATGTTTAGTAAGCACTTTTTTTTTTATTTCAGCATATTATGGGGGTACAGATGTTTAGGTTACTTATGTTGCCCTTACCCCGCCCTGCCAAGTCCGAGCTTCAAGCGTGTCCATCCCTCGGATGGTGCGCATCGCACTCTGTGTGTATGCATATACCCGTCCCCTCCTCCCTCCTCCCCCTAGTAAGCACTTTTAACGACTCTATTATGATCTCTTGTTTGGATGTATCATAATGATTCCCTTAGTGTTGGACCTTTGCTCAGCTTCTGTTTTTTTGCTTTATAAATAATACCCAGTGAGCAGCTTTCTATATATGTAGGGAGTTTCTGAGATGGAGTCCTAGCAGTTGAGTCCCAGTTAGGTCATAAAGCAGTGGTTCTCAGGTGGATGTTGTGTCTACAACTGGGACCCATCTTGTGCTTTAGTGCAAAGTTGGGTGGTTGCATGTAGCGTGGAAACAAACAATATTGGGGGATTGGGGAGCTGTTGATACATAGTGACAAATCATTATTCGAGTAACCTGTCAGTTTGCTTTGTCACTGGTAATCTATGAGAGCATTTCTCATAGCACTTTCTCCAAACTTGAATACAATAAAGTTTGATCTCTGCTCATTTGATAGTGAAAAAGTATGTTATCGTGAATTTCTTTGATACCTGTACATGTTATTGGACAGAATTATAGAATCTGGATAATCTTGAAAGATTATCTAAATTCAACGCTCTGGATTTATAAATGAGGTAACAGACCTAGAGTTTCAATGATGTGTATAGTGCTCTGGTCACAGCCAACTGACATGGAATTTTACTCTGCTCAGGCAGAGCCCATGTTTTCCCATAGAAACAGTGTCATAAATGGTGCTGGGATTAACTCTCCGTGTCTTTGCTCCAGAGATCAGCTGCATCATGTGGTACATATTCTGGGAATGCAACTACTGTTTTAATGCAGTAGGAATTTTTCCTTAGGCTCTAAATGAACTTAATTGAACTCTTGGAACATAGACTGTTAGGAAATTAGTCTGCCTCTGTCTGAATACATTTTGGCTCTTCCTTTCTGTAGTCTACTGCTGGCCATTTAAAATTACTTCCTATTCTGAAAGAATTACTCAGGTGTTTACCCCTTCATCCCCCATAAAGAAGCTTTTTAAAAAATTTATGGTAAAATATATATGCCATAAAATTTACCATTTTAATCATTTTTAAGTGTGGCATTATGCACATTCACACTGTTGTGTAACCATCACCACTGTCCATCTCCAGAAGTTTTTGTCTTCCCAAACTGAAAGTCTGTACCCATTAAACAGCACCACCTCCGTGAGCGTCAGTCTTTTTACCTATAAGGCAGCTACTCATGTGTACTTACTAGGATCGCTGGGAGAGAGTGAATTACAGTTTTGTAAAGCAGAGTGCTTGGCTCACATGTTATTTTCTTTCTGTTTACTTGAGAGTTTGTCACAAGTAAGACTTCCTAAGTGGAGTATGGGATTCCTCCGCCCTCACCAACCTTTAAAAAAAGAGATTATAAAGAAGCATTTGAGAATGCATTATATTGAGGGTTGGGGAAAATGTGTGGAGTAAAGAAGAAATGGTTTAAGGCAGTGGTCCCCAACCTTTTTGGCACCAGGGACTGGTTTCATGGAAGACAGTTTTTCCATGGACGGGGGGTGGGGCGGGACGAGGGGTACGTGGAGCTCAGGCAGTGATGCGAAGCAGGTTCCTAATAGGTCACAGACTGGTACTGGGTGGGGTTGGGGAACCGCAGGTTTAAAGGGATTAAAATGTATCAGACTGCCCTGGGCTATCTTATCTTTAGGGTTAGTTTTTATATACTATTGTGTTTTAAAAGAGTTTGATATTTTGTTGGTATCTGATCCAGACTTCTGTAAATTTAGACCTGGTTTTGACTGTGACATTTTCCATATGTTTTTGCTCATCATTTCCTCTTCATTTTTAGGTAGACTTTTTTTCTTTTATTACCCTGTTCAGCTCCTGGTTAAGAGTTTGTTGTTACTTTTGTTACTGTTTTAGAACCCTGCTTTAGATATTTACCATAGTTTAGAATCAGGTTTCTGTTTAAAAATTTGGTTTTGGTCAGGGGAAGTGGGAGACAGAAAAGCCAACTTGGAGAATTTATTTAGGATGTTGTTTCTTTAAGAGACTGGCATAAAGTTAATGATGGGCCAGGTGTGGTGGCTTGTGCCTTGTAATCCTAGCACTTTGGGAGGCTGAGGTGGGAAGATCACTTGAGCTTAGGAGTTGGTGACCAGCCTGAGCAAGAGTGAGAGACCCTTTCTCTACTAAAAATAGAAAAAATTAGCTGCTGGGCATGGTGATGAGTGCCTGTAGTCCCAGCTACTCGGGAGGCTGAAGCAGGAAGATGGTTTGAACCCAGGAGTTTGAGGTTGCAGGGAGCTATGATGATGCCAGTGCACTCTAGCCGGGGCAACAGAGTGAGACTCAGTCTCAAAAAAAAAAAAAAGTTAATAATCAGTACTTCTATATTTCTTCATCTTTTTGAGTAAGGAAAATTGTGAGTTTTGTATCTTTGTACCCACTATTATATGCCAGTTTTTTAATGTAACATTTTTAGCCATAAAAGTAGATTAGAATAAACCAGATGCTGTAGTGCGCACCTGTAGTCCCAACTACTTGGGAGACAGAAGACTGAGGGAGGGTTGCTGCACCCTGAGAGTGTGAGGTCAGCCTGGGCAACATGGTAAGACCCTGTCCCTTAAAAAAAAACAAAAACAGAAGACTGGAAGATACTTCTAGTGTGAGTATTTGAGCCACTAAGGCCACTAGATTTTTTGATGCCAGGACCTCTATTAAGTAATTTGTTGTTGCTTTAAAAGCTTTGACAAATTAAAAAATATTAATCTTATTGGGGCCAGTTATTAAACTAGGATTATAGTGGTGAAAAAGGTACGGTCGTTTCCCACAGGAGCTTAGAGTCTTAGTGGAGGGGAGACAAGTCCTCAGAAAGAGTGATCGTGGCCAGAGACATGGCAGAAGGATGGGTGTGAGGAGAAGTGGGTGGGTGATCATACCCTGGCGCTGGGGCCTGATGTGGCAGAGGGAAAGAAGAGGGAGGAGTGGCTGGTTCTCTCTTGGGTTGTGAGTTAGGGACCACAGGAGGAGCAAGCGCCCAGCGCTGGGTATGTGTATGCTGGGCCCCCCGCGTACAGGTGGAGGTGTCCAGGAAGCATCTGGCTTGGTGTCCCACGATCAGAGAGAGACCCAAATGGGAGACCCAGGGTCAAGGAGCATTAGAGACAAGGAGGCAGTGCATAGGGAAAGGGAGGTGGGAGTGCTGACACACGTAAGGACAGACGGCTATCCAGAAGGGCGAGGATTGCTTCTCGGCCTTTTGGCCAAGACCGAGTGCAGAAGGGTGAGGGAGGCAGCTCTGTGTAGAGTGCCAAGACGTATGGTTGGGTGCGAAAGGCAAGCTGCAGAGCTTTCCCCTTTGTGCGGATCTGGGAGTGGCTGCCTCTGAGAAGTGGAATTGAGTGGCTGAGGAACACCATGAATTTTGTACCATGTTTGGGTATTACCTATTCCAAAAATATTTTTTAAGGACAGGCAGGGAGAGAGAAGCCCGAAAGGTCAGAGGAAATAACAGAGAAGTCTTCAGCTGTCCTTGGGCGTTTATGTGGTGTAATGGGGTAGAAGTCAGGTTGCAGCAGGTTAAGATTTTCAGTCCCAAACATCACTAGCTGGTTGTGTGTTTAGGAGGGAGAGATTTGGGAGAGATTTGAAGTTTAAGTTAAAACATTAAAAATTTAACTTAAGGATTTAGTATTAGAATGGGAATGAACCTTAGAGTTTCTTTATCTAACATCCTCATCTTTTAAATAAAGAAATTAGATCCAGAGAGAGAAAGGATGCGGCCACGCAGATTAGTACAAGGGCCTGTCTGGGACCTGCTCTCCTGGGCTGGCTCCTCCACTTGGCAGCTGTGTGACCCTGGCAAAATACCTTCCTGCTCTGTGCTTCAGTTTCCTCATTTGTGGGCAATAGTTGTATATTATAGATTTGTGTGTGAGAATTAAATTACTGTACGTAAAGTGCTCAGAACAATGCCAGCTATTGTATGTGCTCAGTAAAGGTTAACTATTAGTTTATTGTTCAAGCTACCATTTTTTCCAATAGACTATAGCAATTTCCTTTTAGAATTTTTTTCTCAAAACATTCAAACTTTAATTCATCACTTTTTATTCTACCCATCTCTTCCTAGGCCAGTCGATAGGTTCGATCGAGACAGGCCACTGAGAGGACGTGGAGGCCCCAGAGGGGGGATGCGAAGCAGAGGCAGAGGTGGTCCAGGGAACAGAGCTTTTGACACTTTTGACTACAGAGGAAAACGAGACTTTGAAAGATATGGTGGGACTGATAAAATGTAAGTTTCTTTGTAAATGCTATTTTCACTTTAAGATTTTTATAAGACATGATATAAATCTGTTTATTATGTGCCAATATTTAGTGAACTATATATTAGTATGCTGTTACTCTTGTTTGAAGCTGATCCTGAGACAACTTTTATGATCAACTTTTTCTGTTTTGGAGATTGGCTGGAGAACAGCTTCCAGTTAAAGGGAATATTCTTTCTTTCTCTAGAGCAATCAGAACCGAAGACAACATGGGTGGATGTGGAGTTCGTACCTGGGGATCAGGTAAAGATACCAGGTATGGTGCAATTGTGAGCCCTCTGAGAGCCTTCACGTAGGTGGAAATCTCTGGATCTTTGTTTGCTTTTCTTGAAAATAATGTCTCTGTGTTGTGCTTTATACTTGTGTGTACTCTGTTCGTGTGCCTCTAAGTGGAGATTGATTTTGGGCTTTGTTTAATGAGATAAGTTTTTAAAACAGTTTTGCTATATTACAATTAGATTTAAAACTCTTTCTAAAATTCTATTATTTTATCTTATTTTAGCCAAACCGGTTTATAACAGTGTATTTGCTGATGTCCCAAGTATATGGCACAGTACACTTGCACATGCCTTGGAATGCTTTTTAAATTCCTGGGTATTCTATATTTTTCTGTGACCTTCCAGAGTTCTTGTAGATCCTTGATGTTGCATCTCAGTTTTATGAAATCATTTGCAGATCAAAGCTTACTGACAAGTTTCACCTGAGGCACAAATTGGACATTTCTCTGAGGTCTCACGGTGCCTCAGATCTGTGCCATTCATTTTGCTGGTTAGAATAGGTGCTTGGTCTGCTATTTCTGTCTTTTCACAGCTGCAGGGATGATGCCTTTCTGGTGTCTGCAGAGAAAGGCAGACAAGCTGCAGGGCAGTGCAGCATGAGCAGTGTCGCAGAGCAGCCTTCCACTAGTCCGAAGGCTTGAGGGGACCCAGACTGCCACTTTTCTTCTTTGGAAGAATATGAGCTTTGTACATGAACTTATTTTTCTTAAGTTGTGGTCCTTAAAGACAAAAGTAAAAAATAATATCACATTGTGAAAACAATGTAGTGCAGTGGAGTTACGTGCTGTACCGTTGATTAGTGAGACAAAAAAAGTGGAGGTGAATCTAACACTGTAAGTGATGTGTTCATGGCTGGCAAAGGCCAATGCTTCGCAGTGTGTAGTAGGTGCGAGAGTTTTCCTGTAGTTAGTATTCTTCTTTGAAGGTGTCGGCAGCAATAACTGGATTTAAGGACAAGATGCTTTCAAACTGGTATGACTGAGCCATTCCAATATTGGTTTTCTTCAGTAGTTTGATAGTGTCTATGCTAACAATAGATTTTTTTTCCATCTGCAGTAATTATAAAGTATGTTAGATATTATTTTCTTGTTAACAATTGGAATAGATTCTTACAAATGCAGTTTTCAATAATGCTGCCTTACAACTTTTATTGTAAAGAGCAGGACAGTTTTATGCCATTATCAGGCAGCATTTGGTGAAAATTTGTTAGCTGTCAAAGATTCGGTTAAGTGTGAAGTCTGATTAAATTTGAACTTCAATGACAAAGCCTTGAAGCATTTAACATCATTTTGTGAAACATGCTTACACAAATAGGCATTATCTGTACTAATGTAATTGATTTCAAAATATAAACACAGGCACTGGGGCTATATCTGGCTTCTAATCCAACATTGATGATTTACTTTCAAGAAAATAATATAATCTGCTAAAATAATTGTTGCTAATTTTGAAATGTAATTGCTTTGTAGTTTTGGTCATATTACATAAGAGCTGTAAGCATGGCATTAGTTTTATGTTCATTCATAAGATAATTTAGGTCAGCTTCAGGGGAGATCCGTGATTTTTCTTTTCTGCAAAATCAATTAATTACTCAAGTTTAAGGAATGCTGATTTTTACAGTCTCTTTGTTTTTCTGTATTCTGCTCCCTCCCATATCTTTGTAACCCTTTTGTGATTTTTAATTGTCAAAAGGTGTACACTGTCAGTAAACCTGGTTTTTATCCCCTTGATTTATTCCATGATGAAGGGAATAAAGAAAAAGGTGAAGTAATTTAGCACTGCTCCTGCTGCTAGACTTGGGGCTTCTGGATGTTTAAGATCCCTGCTGGGACGAGTCTGATGTGACCATTTATGAAGGGGCTTCCAGTGGGCAGACCAGCAGCCATGCTCTTCCCGTACACCGAGCATATTTGATTTAGGACCCTGTTTTTAAAAAATAAAAATTAATTCAAATTTTGTGTTCGGAAACAGTTCTTTTTTTTTTTTTTTTTTTTTTTTGAGACAGAGTCTCACTCTGTTGCCTGGGCTAAAGTGCCGTGGCGTCAGCCTAGCTCACAGCAACCTCAAACTCCTGGCTCAAGCGATCCTTCTGCCTCAGCCTCCTGAGTAGCTGGGACTACAGGCATGCGCCACCATGCCCGGCTAATTTTTTCTATATATTTTTAGTTGTCCGATTAATTTCTTTGTATTTTTAATACAGACAGGATCTCACTCTTGCTCAGGCTGGTCTCGAACTCCTGAGCTCAAACAATCCGCCCACCTCGGCCTCCCAGAGTGCTAGGATTACAGGCGTGAGCCACCGCGCCCGGCCTGGAAACAGTTCTTTTTAAAAATTGATTACAATAGCTTGGAGTTGAGAATAAAAACATTATTTAAATTGAAAAAAAATATATTGTGTTATTGCAGTTCAATTTATGTTTACTTTAAAAAATAACTTATTTTTAAAGCTCTTATTGAAGCTTTTTCCTAAACAGGGATGAAAAATTGCTAGATTCTGTATGTAGATGATAAAATATTTCTAATGGGCATATTTATATTGACTAATTTTATCAGTTTACTGAAAATGAGATTTCTTTTGCTGGGACTTTTTTTTTAAGTAATATTCAAGTGGGATTAATGTTAACATAAAAAGGCAGAATTAAAATCATGTGTATTAAAATACAAATTAATTTTCATTATGCTGTCATTTCTAATCTGTAGATTGTTACTTAGATGTGATGGCATATAAATCAATGTTTTAAAGCCTCATTTTTTTGTAATAGTTATCACCAGGTTGTTTATAACATACCTAATCATTTTTTGTGGAATCTATTTCCATTTTCTTACTGTTTTTTAAAAGTTCGATATGGCATATTTGTATTTTTAATAGATCTTTTAACACTTACAATTTAAGAATTTTTGTGGCTCTTTTTAATACTTACACTTCTCTAGGATAATAAGTTTTGAATAATTTTTCTGATCATTTAAAATCTGTTCTTAATTTTAGATCATTTATGGAAACTTCTATGTCTCAAAGAATTGTCCACATTTTTGGGAATAATTTATATGGATAAGCAATTCAGACCATTTTCTCATTTTCATTTTGATGTAGGTCCCTGTATATGTGTGTAATTCCTGAAGAGCATGTCCTTAGGAAGGACATTAAAATGTGCTTTCTCCATCTTAATATGTTTAAGATGTTTTATTTTACTTTGATAATATATTTTAATGGAGGCACTGATGTGAACATATTTGTATGATTAGAGAGGTTTTTGCTGTTTTTCAGTGACATGGAGCAGACTGCACCCATGGAGGAGTCCACAGCGATGGAGGAGTCCCAGGGCACCCTGGAAGAGGAATCTCCAGCCAAGTAGGGTGTTTCATTCATTTTCCCTTTTGGTTTGTTGGTCTTTTTTTAATGATTTCCAAGAGCTCTTCACAGAGTAGAAATCTGAGTCCCTTGTCATATCACAGAGGGCTGATCTTCTTAATGTATTTGATTAATGATCAGACTAATAATTCAAGTAATCTGAGGAGTGATTATTAACTGTAATTAATGGATTAAATTGAAGTACATTGTCCTCTGCCCATACCCTCTTTTCCACCAGCAGCTTGCTAAACTCCTTTACCGTGACGAGCCTCAGTCTCACTGGACCTCCAGACTCTTTTCCCTTTATTCTCTCTTGGTCCAACCTCTCTCTTTTCTTCAAGTAGCATAGATCCCTGGTCCATCTGTAGCACCCTTGCCACATTCTTAAATACCCTTGCCCCTTCAACTCCCTTGTTCTTTGGATTCTTGTCGTACCTTGCTAGCAAACCCCTTCCTGGATGACTGCCATCTGTCTTCTCTCTGCGTGTACCCATTGCTGAGCGAGGCCAGTTGGAACCCCAGTAAATTCTTTCCTTTTTTTTTTTTTTTAAGTTCCTTTCTATTGCACTGGTGTAGCCAATAAATTCTTGATCTCCAATGTTCTGAAATGGGCCCTTAGCATCCCCCAGCAAGTCCTGTTTCTTGGATTCACTCTTTTTCCCACCTCCTACAATGACTGTTTGAATCCTTCTTGTTTCCTCAAAACCCTGACTCTGCCACCACTTTATCCCTCCCCCATCATCCCCACACCCACACCTCTTTCATTTTCCAGATACAACTTTGCCTCCTAAGTCACAGAGAAAGTAGGACCATCAGGCAGGAACTTCATTTGCCCACCCCGAAAAGTGCAAACCTGCCTACACCTGCACACCTCTCGGTCTCCTTCCCTTATGGTAAAACAGAAGCACCATCTCTCCTCCCTCTCAATGCTTGGATCCTCTCTCCTTCTGACTTCATAGAAACCTCACACTATCAGTTAGCTTCACTCATTTTTGGTATAGTCGGTATGTTCATCTCCTCCCTCCCAACTCTGGTCTTTTGATCGACATTTTAAACATGCTCAATTGCTTTTATTTTAAATACCTTCTCCTCCCAACCCCACATCCTCTTTTAGCTACCTTTTTCAGAGTTGTGTGTATTTCTTCATTTCCTCCCCTCTCGCTTACTCCTCGCTTCACCCCAGGTCTGGTTTCTGTCCTCATTGCCCTTCTGAAACAGTCACCACGTCTCCAGATCTAATAGATGTTTCAGTCTGCGTGTTTCTTGACCTCTCAGAAGCATTTGACTTTATTGATTTCTTCTTAAACGCACTCCCCCGTTAGTTTCTGTGATAACTACTCTCTTCTGGTTTTTCTTCAGCCTCTTAGCATTTTCTTTGCAGGCACATCCTTGTCTTTCTGGTCTCTTAAGATGTCAAGTTCTTCAGGATTCTCCCTCTTCTCTTTCTCTAGAGTCTCTTTATAGGATCTAATACACCCCTGTAACTTAAATTGTCATTTACACGCCGACTCCAGAATATAGATCTCTGGCTCCAGTTGCGTGGGCTCCATCTGCTTACTGGACACCTCCCCTTGGACATCGCAAATGCTCCCCATGCTCGGCATGTCCAGGACTGAGCTGATTCCTTTCCCCACAAACCTCTGGTCCTCACTAGGTGTCTCCGTCCTGTGCAGCAGCATCACTGTTCATCCCTTTGCACAAACCAGAAACTCAGGAGTTGTCCTTGGAACTTCTTTCTTCATGGCCCCTGCCTCCCCGAAATCCAGTCCTTCCCTGTGCCCTGGCGATTTGTACTCCTTAAATATCCACCTTCTCCACTCACCAGCATAGTCTACGCTGTTGTCATCTGGACTGTTGCTGTAGCTACTAACAGCTCCGTGCATTCTCACCTATGCCAAAGTGGCTTTCACACTGGAATTCTGATTGTCATGTCTCCACCCCTTGCTTAAGACCCTCTAGTGGCTTCCTGTCCTTTTTCTGTCCCTTATTCTGACCTGCACGGGCCTGCATGGTCTGGCCCCTGCAGAACCTTCAAATGTGGACACTGCTGTGTCTTGTTTCACATTCTCAAACATACCTCTTCCCTGCCCTCACATGTGCCATACAGCTTTTACAAGTGTTGCTTCTGTGTTTCTCTGTGCTTCCTCCTCAACCCCCCTTCATCCCTCAGCTATCTAACTCTGACTCATCCGAAAGGCAGGGTGTCTAGTGGTTAAGAACACAGAAGACGAACCAGTGTGCTGAGTTCAAATTCCAACTCTGCCACTTACTAGTTGGGCAAGTTATTTCTCTTTTTTAGTGGCTCAGTTTTCTTCATTTGCAAAGTAGGAATAATAAGGTGCCTACATCTTAGAGTGTGTTGTAAGGATTGGGTGTGTGTGTATGTGACTTAGAGTGGTTCCTGGCATATATTTAATAGTTAGTGCTATGTCAGTATCTGCTATTGTTACTCATTGCAAGAGTGAAAGGCCTTGGTGATTGATAATTGTGAAAGCTGTTAATTTATTCTTCAAAACAACTGGCTAGGTGTGGTAGCTCACACCTATCATCCCGGCGCTTTGGGAAACCAAGCGGGGAGGATTGCTTGAGCCCAGGAGTTCAAGACCAGCCTGGGCAACATAGCAAGACCCCTCCCTGTCTTTACAAAAAAATAAGAAAAATTAGCCAGGCATGGTGGTGTGCACCTGTGGTCCTAGCTACTCAGGAGGCTGAGGCAGGAGGATCACTTGAGCCTGGGAGTTTGAGGCTGCCGTGAGCTGTAATCACACCACTGCACTCCAGCCTGGGTGACAGAGCGAGACCTCGTCTCATAAAAAAAAAAAGAAAGAAACCTAAGACATATATTTAATTAAAAGAAATAGGATTAACGGTTAATATGAATATTTAGACAATGAGTTAACTAAGGAAATAGATTAACAGTATATGAATATTGAGAAAGTGAGTCAACTAGGTACCTTCAGGAAAACATTATATCCCTTTTGAGCCAATAAACATTTATACAAATTCGGGTTAATATAAGGCAGAATACTAGAGAGTAAATTATAGCATTGTTCTAATCTATAGAATTGACTGAGATAATCTGGGATTCATAATATTAGACAAAATAATTCTTCAAATTAGTCATGCTGAAAGACAAAATAATGCTTAATGACTTGTTGGCAATCTCACTGTCTACAATATCCTGGCAGAGTTAGCCAACAAATCTCTCTCTTCCACTGACTGTAGATAAAGCGCACATCTCTTAGCATGACAGGTCCTGCACAGTGGAGTGGCTGTGTTGGCCAACCATGCTGAGAAATTGTTTCTGCACTGCCTTGTCAAACTTTAAAATTATTACTAAAATTTCTAATAATACAATTATAATTTTTTGATAATTTCAAAATTAGGCTGGTATCCAAGGAATACATTCAATGATAGTGATGCTCTCTGGTCTTGATTTTGTCTGAACATTGATTTAACACTGAAGCTTTTGGCATTTAGCCAAAACGTACTTTCAGGGTACCTCTCAGTTTTAGAACTTCTTGGCAGATGAACTTAATGTGCTCTCACTTATGTGCACATGTACAACCCAAAGCACATACATTTTCTTTGAATTTGACCCATTTTGTGGATGTATTTTTTCTTCCTTTCTCCTTTCATTATAGAGGTATTAAGTGTTCCTTGTCACATAGTATTCTAATGTCCAAAGATACCTGTGATAACCCCTTGTGAGCATTTTAACAATAAATCTTGGCCAGTGCGGTGCTCACATATGTAATCCTAGCACTCTAGGAGGCCGAAGTGGGAGGATCACTTGAGGTCAGGAATTCAAGACCAGCCTGAGCAAAAGTGAGACCTGGTCTGTACTGAAAATGGAAAAAATTAGCCGGACATGGTGGCATGCGCCTGTAGTCCCAGCTACTCAGGAGGCTGAGGCAGGAGGATTGCTTGAACCCAGGTGTTTGAGGTTGCTGTGAGCTAGGCTGATGCCAGTGTAGTCTAGCCGGGGCAGCAGAGTGAGATTCTGTCTCAAAAAAAGAAAGAATAAATCTAACATTTATAGAACATTTACTGTGTGCCAAGAACTGCTCTAGTTAGTTCCATGTCTTAACGCATTCAACTCTTTACTACTGAATATGTAAGGAGAGGATACTGTTGTCATTCTCACACTGAGACATAGAGGTTCAATAACTTCCCTAAGATCACCTAGCTATTAAGTGCAGAGCCAGAATTCGAACCAGGCACTATGCACAGACATTCTTGTTCCTAACTGTAGTGACTGGTAGGAATGGCAAAAGTGCCATTTAGACTACATTGCTTGTAAGAACCAAAAAGGGGAGATGTTGGTGCTGTAAGTCCAATGAAGAGCTGCCAGGATCACTGAGAATTTCCCTATTTAGGAGTATGATGCGAGAACTCCCTCCCTTCCTGAAAAATAAAAAATACTTTATTATAAGAAAATGTGGAAGAAGCAGTGGTACAAAATATCTGCAATGGTTTATTTATATATGTATGTATGAATGAATGAATGACAGGGTCTCACTCTGTCACCCAGGCTGGAGTTCAGTGGTGTCATCATAGCTCACTGCAACCTCAAACTCCTGAGCTCAAGTGATCCTCCTGCCTCAGCCTCCTGAGTAGCTGGGACTACAAGCATGTGTCATCATGCCCGGCTGATTTGCAATGAATTATTTTTTATTGTAATTTGTTTCCAAGTACATTTGCTTAAACAATGAAGATTTTCTTTAATGTTAGGTTAAGTTCACGTGCCCCAGTCAAGTATCTAGTTAGTAAAGCTTTATGTAGAACCCACTTTCTTTGATATACTCTTTGATATATTCAAGTGAAAAGACATTGCCTGATGGAACTGTGGACATTCGAATCCATGTTTTGTTTGTTTCCTCTGTGCATATCATGACATCTACCGCCTAAGCATATTTCTCTGCTCTCTTAGTCCCTAAATCTCAAGGAGCACAGAGGTTGAGTGTGGGCTTTGGAGATGTGATGACTGGATTTGAAACTTGGCTCTTCCATTTAATTGCTTGCTATGCGACTCTCTGCACCTCGATTTTCTTACCTGTAAAATGGGAGCTATTAATTATATCTAACTCATGGGATCAGTTATCATAAGATAATTGAATACAAAGCATTTTGAATAGCATCTGGGACACAGTAAGCACACAGTAAATGTTAGCGATTATCCCGTTTATTTCTAAATAAAGGGAACTGTAGTTAAAGCAGTTTGATTTATAATTTCACCTATTTAGAAACAAATATATAACTATCAAATTTACATACAGCATTATTCATATTACCATAGATTTGACAACCTTATTTCCATAAGCAGTTTTGATAGAAAATTCTTTGCCAAGGTTTTTGATAATAAACCAAGGTCTATGAGGGTCTTTGAATTACTCAACAGGGGGGCTATTAAATTTAAAGTGATAACAGTTACGATGCTGTTATAGCTGTTAGAAATATACTTGCATGAGTCCTTCCTGGAATCAAAGGATATTATCTCTTCCTGCCCAAATATTCAGTCTTTCCTAAAATTGCCAGTAAAACTTCATCCAGTGCCAATTCAAGTGGGAATGGAATATGTGTCAGGATTGTTATAACATGTGGTTTTGGTAGTAACTTTTGGTCAGTAGGGAATGAGGTTAAGTAGCCTTCCTTGGTGATTTTATACTGCTCTCAACAGGGCTTGTTGAAACTGCAGTTAGTAAAGAAGAAGGCGTAAGGGGCATCTGTACCTGTACTCTTGCATGAGGTGCATTCCAGTAAACAGTATCAGGCTGATACTTTTCAAGGAGAGTTATCACTTACAACTAATCTCAATTCTACTTTTGATGTCTAGATATCATTTCAAGGTTGCATTTCTTACATACCTTGTCCTTTTTTTGATCTAGTTCTTTGTTTCGATATAATGTTTTTAAAATACACAAATAAATAAAAAACCTGTCAATGACAAGCACCTCTTTTGTGGTCTTAATATAAAATCTGTTCCTTTTTGAAATTTATTAACTTATTAGATTGTCTTAGTTACAAAAGAATCATCAAATCTATAACATGCAGTTCTGTTGATTTCTTAATTCTCTCACAAGTAGGCTAAGAAATCTTTATGATTCCTTAATATTTCTTTAGTTTTAGCTCTGTATTAAAAAATTATATTGTGGAAAATATATAAAATAAGAATAGTGTAAGGAACCTCCAGCTTAAACTGTTATCGAATCATGGCCATTTTTGTTTCATGTATCTCTGCCAACTTCCTCCTCCCCTACGCTATCATTCATCATTCTTAAATGTTTCACAATGTTATATCCAAAAGACCATTTTTTTAAGTAACATAAAGGGAATACCATTACTCCATTTAAAAACTTTGACAATTCCTTAATATCATTAATACCTAGGCAGTTTGTCAGTTTCCCTAATTGTCTCAAAAATTTTTTAAAAAAATAACTTACTTGTTGAGAACAATATTGAAATGTACATCTCAGTTGATTAGGTCTCTTCTTTTAAAACAGCTTGAGACATAATTCACATCAATAGATGGCACATATTTAGTGTGTACAGTTTTACAAGCTTCGACATACTTATACACTTTTGAAACCATTACCACAATCAAAATCATGAGCATATCCATCACCATACAGAGTTTCCTTGTGTGTCTTTGTAGTCCCTCTCTCTTGTCCCATGTCCCTCAGGCAACCAGTGACCTACTTTCTGTCCCTACAGATTAGTTTGCAGTTGCTATGATTTTATATAAATGAAATCAGGCAGCTTGTGCTCTTTTTGGTCTCAGTTCTTTTGCTGAGCATGTTACTGTGAGATTCATTCATGTTGTTGTGTGTATCCGTGGTTCATTCCTTCTCATTGCTGAGCAGTGTTCCCTGTACAGGTGGATCATAGTTTCTCCATTTACCTGTTGGTGGTCATTGGGTTATTTCCAGTTTTTGCTGTAAAGCTGCTACAGACATTTTTGTATACACGTGTTTATATGGATATATGCTTTCATTTCTCCTGAGTAAACATCTAGGAGTGGAATGGCTGGACTATATGGTATGTGTATATTTGATTTTGTAAGAAACTGTCAAATTCTATTCTAAAGTGGTTGTACCATTATTATTTTTTCACCGGCAGTAAATGAAAGTTTAGTTCTTCTGCATCCTTGTTAGTACTTGGTCATTTTTTATAATTTTTAGTCATAATAATAAGTGCATATCTCATTGTGGTTTTAAGATTCATTTCCTTACTGACTCATAATGTTGAGCATCTTTTCATGTGGTATTTGCCATCTGTATATCTGTATATCATCTGTAGGAAAGCTACTTTAATAAAGAACCACTACTGCTAGATTCTTGATTGTTTCTAGGGCATTTTAGTGGACAGAGCTGGGCAATAGATACACACATAACATAAATATTATAAAATGAGTTTATTCAATATTTCCAAGATGAATTTAGGATACAGAATTTTTAACTAGATGTTCTTACAATCGTTTCTCCCTTTCTTGCATACTGAAAATCAGTTCTCAGTGACATTACACTATTAATCATTTGCTACACATATAATGGTCACAAATAACATTACCAACACTACCCTCAATGATATGATTACTGAAAAGTTATGTACCAGGAGATGAGTAATCAAATTTGTATTTTAAAGTCAGTTGAAATCGTTTCTCTTGATGTTTATATCACCAGTTTCATAAACATTTAGGAAAAATGAATATTTTACTTTCAAATTTTAGAGACTGAATTTTAAAAAAATCCATTTTATAATTATGTAAAATATTTACATGTTTCTAAAGTTCAGTCTGAAAAATAGTATTTTCAAGTAGCTCCTATCTTTGTTCTTTCTTGATTATATTCCAATTTTTAAAAAACATATGATGTGAATATATCTTTGTATGTGTCCCCATTTCTTTGGTGAATGGTAACATCCTATACAACCTCACTTTGCTCTTTTCTCACTCTGTCTGGAAGGTGCTCCATAGTGGTATATAAAGGTACTGTTCATTCCTTTTTAGCTAGTTAATATCCATGTGTGGTTATAATTTTTCTACCAAATTCCTCTTTAGATGGATTTGGGTTTCCAGTATTTCGTTATTACAAAGTCTTTTCTTAGTATCTTTTCATATTTTTGCCAACATATGTTTAAGATCTATGCTTAAATCTTGGTATTTTTCCAGCATTTTATTATGAAAAATTTCAAACAGCAAAGTTTAAAGAGTTTAAACATCTATACCCACCATCTAAACTCTGCCATTTATATTTTACCATATTTGTTTTATCACATATCCATCCATTATTAATTTATCATGTTTTTGAATACATTTCATAGTAAATTATAAGCATCTATACACTTCACTTCCCCCAAGTAGTTCGACATCGTTAAATAGAACTCAGTGTTTGTTTACAGTTTTTTCTTCTGATATAAAATGTATATACTGTGAAATGTACAAATCTTCAGTGTATATTCAGTGTTTTGACAAATGCATATCCTTGTGGAATCTAAACTCCTGTCAGTATGTAGAATATTACCAGTCACCCCAGAAAATTCCTTCGTGTTCCTTCAGAGGCAACCACTGCTTTGATGTTTTCTTCTACCATCGGCTTGGTATTGTAAAGTGACTGCAAATGTATCTGTTTTGGATGCACTGTGATTAGGTGTGTCTCCTGATTTTACTTATATTTTTCATGACGTTAACCTGTATGTTTCTAGAACCTTAAATTACATTAGCCCTTCAGTCAAGGTGTAGATTTGATCCTGTCCCCACTCCCCTCCTACTGTTTTATTTCTTTTAAATATCTTTATTGAGCCATAATTCTCATAATGTACACCTCAGACATTTAAAGTGCACAAGTCAATAGTTTGGGGTATATTACATTATTAATTTTTTGAAATCATAAAAATGTAGCTAACATAGAAGTTGCCATTATCACCATTTAAAAATATACAATTTAGTGGCATCAATTACATTCATATTGTGTATAACCATCACCACTATCCATCTCCAAAAATTTTTATCATCCCAAACAGAAACTCTGTATGCATTGGACAATAACTCAGAACTCTGTATCCATTAAACACTAACTCTGCATTGCCCCCTTCTCTCAGCCCCTGGTAACCTCTATTCTACTTTGTTTTGATGAATTTCCCTATTCTGGGTACCTCATAGAAGTAGAATCATTCAATATTTATCCTTTTGTACCTGGCTTATTTCACTTAGCGTAATGTTTTCAGGTTCATCCATGTTGTGGCAAGTGTCAGTACTTCCTTTTCTGCATATTATTTTTTGTAGTGATAAAATACATATTAATATAATATTTACAATTGTAATCCTTTTAAAGTGTACAATTCAGTGGCATTTAGTATGTGCACAGTGTTATGCCACCATCACCATTATCTAGTTCCAGAACACTTTCCTCATCCCAAAAGGAAACTTCATACCCATTAACAGTCATTCCCCATTCTCCCTCCCCAGCCTCTGGCTACTACCAGTCTGCTTTCTGTCTCTATGAATTTGCCTCTTCTGAATATTTCATATGAATGGAATCATACATAAGTCTTTTTTGCCTGGCTTATTTCACTTGACATTATGTTTTCAAGGTTTATTCATGTTGTAATGTATATTAGTACTTTGTTTCTTTTTATTGCCAAATATTCTAAAAACTTTACCATATGTTGTTTATCCATTCATTAGTTGATGGACATTTAGGTTGTTTCCCTTTTTGGCTATTGTAAATAATGCTGCAATGAACATTCATGTAGAAGTTTTCATGTGGACATACGTTTTTATTTCTCTTAGATATTTCCCCAGGAGTGAAACTGCTGGGTTATAGGCTAACTCTGTGTTTACATTTTTGAGGAACTGCCAGGCTTTTTCCAAGTGGTCACACCGTTTTATTAATACATTCCCACCAGCAATGTATATGTGTTCCAATTTGTCCACATCCTCCCCAGCACTTGTTAAATGTCTTGTTGATGCTAGCCATCCTAGTGGATATGGAGTTGCCCAACTCACTGTGGTTTTGATTTATGTTTCTTTGATGGCTAATGATGTTGCACATCTTATTGGCTATTTGTATATCTTCTTCGGAAAAGAAGATCCTTGGCAGTTTTTTAGTTGGGTCATTTGTCCCTGCTAATACATACGAGTCCTTTATGTATTCTAGATACAAGTCCCTTATCAGATATATAATTTGTAAATATTTTCTCAATTTTTATGAGTTATCTTTTCACTTTTTCATGGTGTTCTTTGCAGCACAGAAGTTTTAGATGATGGATGTCCAATTTATCTACTTTTTCTTTGGCTGTTTGTGCTTTTGGTGTCATACAGAAGAAACCATTGCATAATCCAAGATCATGAAGGTTTATGCCTGTTTTCTGCTAAGAATTTTATACTTTCAGTTCTTATATTTATGGTGCGAGGTAGGGGTTCAACTTCATTCTTTTGCATGTAGATATCCAGTTGTCCCAGCACCATTTGTTGAGAAGACTTTTCATTCTCCACTGAATTATCTTTGGCACCCTCGTTGAAAAAAAGTCGGTTGACCATATATGAGGATTTATTTTTGGACTCTGAATTTTATTCTATCGATCTATGTGTCTATCTTCTGTTTTCTTTTTTAAACTCACTAATTTAAAGGGGATATTTACAAAAGTATGAATTTGTGACACACTGTTTTAAAACTTCTGTTCATGGTTTCCTATATTTTATTTCAATAGCATCTCTCATTTTCTTCCACAAGTATCTCATTTTTTCTACAATGCCATTTGGAAGGGAGTGCTGGTGGGGAAGAGTAATGTTAATGTTGTGGGGATAGTGAGGTTCCCATTTTTCAGACACTTCTGTGAACACGGATAGGAAGTATCTTCTGTTGGCAATGATAGCATAAAATGATGGAAATAAAATACAGAAGGTTATGATTCAAAGATTTTCTTACCTTATTTTCATTTGCGACATAGTACCATAAAAGTATGTTAAACTAATGGTTATAACTTTTCTTTGATAAAGTAGATATTTCAGTCCCATCAAAAATTATTCTTAATAATTATACGTCTTTATAGAGTTCCTGACTTGGAGGTAGAAGAAGAAACTCAAGTTCAAGAGATGACCTTAGATGAGTGGAAAAATCTTCAAGAACAGACCAGACCAAAGCCTGAGTTTAACATCCGGAAACCAGAATCTACTGTTCCTTCCAAAGCAGTGGTGATTCACAAGTCAAAATACAGAGATGACGTAAGCATTACATTTTGTATCTAGAGGTAATCTTTACTTTTGCCTTATTGGAAATGAAATGGACTTTTCCACTTCTGTTTTGAAAATGGAACATTAATAGCTGACATTCTTGTTTCTAATCATAGATGATGTATGCCTAATTTTACTATATCTTTATTGTTCGCAAGAAGAGGAATTGAAACTTGATGTATTGACACTTAAGTATAAAGCAGTTAGAGTGACAGTGCATTTTCTGCTGACCCTGGAACTGTGCTGAGACTGTACAAATACTGCATATTAATTGTATTTCATTTTTATCTGTTAAGTGAAAGGTACAGGATGATGCCATTTCAGAGGATACCTACTCTGTATTTTCCTGATTAGATTACCTTCAGCTCTAATTCTTACTAAGAGCATTTCATTGGGAGTAGTTGATCATTTTAACACATTAACTGTCATGTGAGTTGTATTTAACTCACGCTAGTTTTGAGCCCTGGGCTTTGTGAAGCATATGTAACTGCAGTTTGTTCGTGAAAATCTTACTTGTTGATGTTCTTATGGTTACAATTAATATTGACAATTGAATTGCATATAACTCACACATAGAAAACAACTAAAAAAAATTTTTTTTTCATTGAGTTAGAAAGGATCATTTTGTTTTCAAAGTTTTTATTCTATTTTCTTAATAAAACACTGTGGCTCCAAGGAAAACAATTTTTTTTTCCTACTGTGGCAGTCAATATGTTAAACTATGGTTGGGGTTCTGTGTTCTGTGATGCCTTTCCCCTGTTTTTTCCGCGGTTTTGCGCCCTCCGCCTAACTGCAGGAATGGCAGGAGATAGCTCCTGAGTTGCCTGACTGTTTAGGCACTGCCGCAACAGCCGCCACGCCCTGTGTTGTGAAGGCCTCGTTTTTCATGGTTTACATTTAGCTCTTTTTCAGATGCCTTAGTTTTGAAGGAAGATGTTTCAGTGAAAATATCTACCAGCATCTATTGCTAATTGTCATTTAATCATATTCTGTTTACGTTATTGAACTTAAGGGTATGCTGACCACGTGCGTACCCTAATTATGGAATTTAGAATTCGCATCATTCAGTCACAGCTTGAAGCCATCCGTGTGTGGCTGTGGTGATGAGCACACTCTTCTCTGCTGGATGTTATTCGCTGATTTCCAGTTTGAAGCTCAGGAATTTCATACTATGTAGATTTGTCTATGTTCGCATTTACACTTTGGTTACTAATATTCTCTGAGTGAATGCTTTGATGAGAGGGTTATTTATGATCCCCTCCCACCCTCTTGTTTCGGTCAGTCCAAGCTCCTGGAGGCCTTACTGCTAAGTTTTGAGCTGCTCCACTAGAAATGGCTTTTTGCAGACATAGGAGGCCAGAGCCTTATTCCGTTGGAAATCTATGAGGTTGTTTTACAAGTCCATTAGCTAGCTGGGTTCTTTGTTCTTTTTCGTTCCGGGCTTTGTAAATAAAGCTTTCTCCAAAATAAATGTGCTGTCAGAATGTGAAATATGCAGCTGACATGTTAGGTAAAAATAGAAGCTGCTCTTCCTTAATCCACATCAGATTCATCCTCCCCGGCTCCAGAGGTCTCCTGGAATATTTGAAGCAACTGGGTTAGCTGAGTCATCGAGCTTGGTCTCGGTAAAGCACATATCTTTGGTCCTTGTTAATCTTAGAGCATTGAAGCTTTTAGCCAGGAACTGTTCTTAAAGCAACATAAACCAAATCTTGGAGTCATTAGTTAACTTTGTTCTGGACACCCTAAGAGACAAAAGCACTAGAATAATACCTCTTGTTTGCCTGGAACTTTGTCTGAAAAGTTAGGTCTCCTAACAGCAAACCTATGAAATGAGCTGGGCAGTTAGAGCACTTTGGCCAGGGCCAGACAGGACTGGGAGTGGAACCCAGGCCTTAGACCTGTGGTCCCAACCCCTGTGCCGCAGACCGGTACCTGCCCATGGCCTGTTAGTGACCGGGCCGCAGAGCTCCTTCGAGGTACCCTCCTACCCCCCACCCCATCCCCATCAGTGGAATAATTGTCTTCCATGAAACTTAGGAAGGGGGGGCACACAGCAGGAGGTGAGTGGTGGGTGAGCCAAGCTTCATCTGTGTTTACAGCCACTCCCCTCCCCACCTGAGCTCCACACTCCCGCTCTGTGGAAAAATTGTCTTCCATGAAACCAGCCCCTGGTGCCAAAAAAGTTGGGTACCACTGGGCTAGACTGTGAATTCGCTCCTCATTCCACTGCACTGTGCCCATCTTGCGATGGGGTGCACAGCATGGCTCAGCAGGCCAGCTTTGCCAGCTGCTTCCCTGCCGCGACACGCTGAGAGCCAGTTTTCTCAGCAAGGCAGTAATTTATTATTTTGCCTCTTACTATTTCTCGCCTGTTTATCTTTTTACCAGAGTGCGGTGCTCCTGGGTTACTTTCCTTCACCTTTTGGCTTCAAGAATCCATCTGTCTAAAGCCTCAGCTTTATTTTAATCTGAAACTTTAAAGGGACACAAATGTTAAACATGAAACCTGTAGTGAATATATGGCCCAAAGGGGTCTATATGTTCATGGAAATTTTATACCATTTCCCGAACAAGTTGTAGGAATGTTTACACACTACTTTGGGGGAAAAAACTACTACTTTTGAGATTCTCATGCAAGATCATTGGCATGTTTTCTGTAGGTTTATATTTTACTTAAAGTGAAGGTTTTTGTTGTTTTATCCTTATTATAAGATGAAGCCAAATCAATTATGGATTAGATTTATTTAATATAGTTTGCTTTTTTGAGACAGAGTCTCGCTCTGTTGCCCAGGCTAGAGTGCTATGGCGTCAGCCTAGCTCACAGCAACCTCAAACTCCTGGGCTCAAGTGATCCTACTGCCTCAGCCTCCCGAGTAGCTGGGACTATGAGCACATGCCACCATGCCCAGCTAATTTTTTCTATATATTTTTAGTTGTCCAGCTAATTTCTTTCTATTTTTTTAGTAGAGACGGGGTCTCGCTCTTGCTCAGGCTGGTCTCGAACTCCTGAGCTCAACGATCTGCCCGCCTCGGCCTCCCTAAGTGCTAGGATTATAGGCGTGAGCCACCGTGCCTGGCCTAATAATATAGTTTTCTTTTTACAAGAGATACAACTTATTTGACCTCTTAAAATAAAACAGTTTCTGGTATTAACTGATCAACACATAAATGCACATATAAGAATAACATCAATTGGATGTTGGGCAGGAGGGAGGAGGGAGAGGGAGGAGGGAGGAGGGGACGGGTATTTGCATACACAAAGAGTGCAATGCGCACCACCCGAAGGATGGACATATTTCAAACTCGGACTTAGGAGGGGAGGGAGGGGCAAGGACAACATACGTAACCTAAACATCTGTACCCCCATAATATGCTGAAATAAAAAAAAAAAATAAATAAAACAGTTTCTCAGAATTTTACTTAAAGCAGTTCTTAAAGAGCAGCTTGACTTTATGTAGCATTGATAGTGACACCCAAATACCCATACTCTGTTGTTTTACAAAATTTCTACATATTTTGACTGAGAATTGTTTATTGTAAATCATGCAGTTTTTATTTTATTTTTTAATTTTTTTAAAGCCAGTCAAATTTAGCAGTGGGGGGTAATCATGTGGTTTTTAACATGTGGTATTTGGACAGTCGGCACTTAACATTGAAAGGAATTTCTCTGTCAAGTTCTAGGAAGGTGATATTTCCTTCTTTGTCAAAGTAGCATTTGTAAACAAATGAGATAGAAAATAAGCAGAAATTGGCCAGGTGCAGTGCCTCACACCTGTAATCCCAGCACTATGGGAGGCCAAGGCAGGAGGGTCACTTGAAGCCAGGAGTTCGAGACCAGCCTGGGCAACATCGCAAGACCGTGTCTCTACAAAAAAAGTTTAAAAATTAGCTAGGCATGGTGGCATGTGCCTGTAGTCCCAGCTACTCTGGGGGCAGAGGCAGGAGGCTCACCTGAGCCCAGTTCAAGGTTACAGTAAGCCATGATTGTGCCATTCATTGCACTCCAGCCTGGGCGACAGAGCAATACCTGTCTCTTAAGAAAAAAGAAAGGAAGCATAAATTAAAACTTTTTAATCTCAAAAGTAGATATAAAACATTTATGTTGATTGCTGTTAATCTTGCCACATCTTACATCTTAACCTGCTCAACTGGCGGAACTTTGGTGTTACATGGAATCATAGTAAGTTCAAAAATGTTCGGATTAGACTGTAATTACGAGAATGTGTGACTGTGAAATGCACAGAACTCACTTGCGGTAGAACCAGGACAGCAGTGCTGTCTTCCTTTGTCCAGGGAGCGGCTCTGTTCAGCCTCTCATGGTGGTCGGCCCCTGTGCGCCATGTCGGAAAGGCCCATCCCTAGGATACTAAGCTGAGCGAGTGTTCGTGGAGATGGCTGTGTATGTGTCCGTGTCTGATGCTGTTACTGTGTTTCAGATGGTAAAGGATGACTATGAAGATGATTCCCACGTCTTCCGGAAAGCCACCAATGACATCACATCCCAGTTGGAGATTAATTTTGGTAACCTCCCTCGTCCCGGGCGTGGAGCCAGAGGTGGCACCCGGGGAGGCCGGGGAAGGATCAGAAGGGCAGAGAACTATGGACCCAGAGCAGAAGTGGTGGTAGGTGTTTGTATTATAAATCCTGGGTGGTTTGCTGAAGGAAGTGAGGATGAGGATGCCCTGGGCCCGGTGGTCTAATTTTGGAGGGTCATTTGGAAAGTTCTGCAATTGCTTCCTCCTCTGGCCAGTGTGGGTCTGACGCTGGGGCATTTGGAATGGTGGCGGAGCGTCACAGGCATCGGTCGGATACAGACCATTCCGTAGCTCTGGCTTCCCAGGGTCTGCAGGGAGGTCTGCCGTGTGCCATGATGCACTCCCAGCACCGGAGAAAACTCTCTCCTGATCTGTGTCAGACAAGGTCCCTGGGCTCAGGATGGAATCCGACCGCCTGACAGTTGCTTCCTGTGGTCTGAGTGTCGCCTTATGCCCAGGCTATGCTTTCCGGGTAGACAGAATCCTTCCTAAGGCTTTAAGACCCTTTGTAATCGCCCCCCTTACCCCCTCCCTGGCTTGCCTGCCCCCACCATCCTTGCCGCATCCTCAGCCAACGCTGCTCTGCTCCCAGCTGCTCACACTGCACACTTCTCACCCCATGGGCCTCTGCCCCTGCAGGTCCTCCCACCACCCCCATGCCTCTTACCTGGAGTAGATCCTTCCTGCCTCACTTCCTCAGAGAACCTTTCTCTGATCACATCTCCTTCTGGACTCGTCAGGGTTTGTGAGCAAACGGTTTTATTTCTTTTCTTTGAAGCGTTGTCTCCATTTGCAGTTGTATTCTCACTGGTGTGATTATTGATTGATCTGCTCACCTTCCAGCACACAGAAAGCATGTCTGCCTTTGCTCCTCATGCATTTCCCAGTGCCAAGCACAGTGCTTAGCGTGTAGTATGGTGTCTTGTATGATGTAGTAGGTGTATTGTATGATAAACGTATGAGCACCAATTTAGCAGGATTCGGACACGAGGCCCTGTGGCCAGCGTGGGCCACCATGTGGTCCTTTTGACATTGGAGCCGGCACAGAACCCCTTCTCTGTGGCTGGTCTCGGCAGTGTTCCTTTTGTTACCTGATTCCCTCACTCTAGGGAGCAGCTGCTGGAAGAAGTACTTATAGTTTGTTTTTACTTAACCAAGAGCAAAAACAGTTTTTTTTCCTGGGTACGTTTGAGGCTAGGTTGGAAAAAGGATCTGTTCTGGGAATAGAAAATACACACTCACTCCTTTCCAGTAGCAGAGCTCTGGCCACCTGCAGTGTCAGTGTGGACCATATGGAGAGCACCCAGGGATCTGGCACCACCTGCCTCTGCACCCGCGTCCGCGCCCCCCGCCGCCTACCTGTGCTCCTCCAGCGCAGAGCTGCCTTGGGGCCTGTCCTCCTCACGGTTAGGTCACAGTTTCCCGGTCTGTGTTCTCTTTGCTCATGTGCTGCGGCTTATCTCAGGGAGAACCTTGCCCGACCGTAATGTCTGCTTGCCACCAAATTGTGCCGGACGTCCTTACTGTGGGCCCCTAATTCCCAGGATACTTGTTACCGAAGTTCCCGACTTGACTTTCTCAGCGTTTCTCTCCCTAGCTCGTGAGCTCCCCAAGACAGGAGCTGTCTGTATTCATCTCAGTATCTCCAGTGCACGGCATGTGGTAAACCTTACTGGACGAAGGAAGCGCCAGATACAAAAGGGTCCCCGATAAACATTTCTGGGAAGGAGCGAGGAGACAGCTCCAGCCCTAGTGCAGAGGTGGCAGGAGCACGTGTGAGAGGGGAGCGGCACCTTTCCCTGGGTTTGTGGTGACCCTGCGACTCTTCCCACCGTGGGCCCTCCTCTCCCGCAGTGTGGGTGCCCAGTGCTGGCCACACTGGGAATGGGTGAAACGGCCATGGGTTTCAAAACGTTTCTTTTCCTTTTCAGATACAAGACGTTGCTCCCAACCCAGATGACCCTGACCACTTTCCTGCTCTGGCATGAGAGGGCCGAGCCCTGTTTCCCTGGCGACCGAGCAGGGTCCGCGTACCTGTGAAGAGACTTTTCTTGCTGTGGGAAGAGAGTCAGACTCTAAGAACAATAGATGTTGCTTTTCCCTGTCGTGTGAATTTGTTGCACTTTTTTGGTCTGAGGGGAGTGGGCTAGAGGAGCTTCTCCAGAGGCTCGCGCAGGCACTTCCTGCCAGGGGGTCAGGTCAGCCCTTTCCCAGGAAGGTGCGGAATGGTGGCTGTTTTCTTATTTGAGGAACTCAAATGAAGTTCAGGAATAATGTTTGAAATGTGTACATAGAGATTGTGTTGAATCCTCCACACAAGCGTGGAGGGTGAAGTAACTTGTAAAATAGACTCTATTGAGATTATGTAGCAAGTTGTACAGATGTCGGAAGGTCGTGTCTTTTAGTATTAGAGGAGATACATAGAAATGAGCTGTTCATTTAGAGCAGTCACAGCCTAGTTTTCAGAGATCAAGAAATTATAATTGTATTTACTGCTTACTTGTAAATGTTATATACTCTCCTACAATATTTTGAGTTCTGGTTTTCATTTAACCAATAATTTTAAGGAGCTATTGTGCAGCCACAGGTCACCATTCTGTGACAGAGAATCAGAGAAAGTGTTTTTAATGGTGATCTAAACTACCTCGTGGTTTCAGTGTGTAGGTACACACACACATGTATTTAGTGTTTGGGTGGTTTTTAGGATGAGTATTAAGTATATGATATTTAAAATCATGTTTAACTCTCTCAGTGAAAAGGGGCCCTGGCAAGACAACACCACATCCTTTTCTCCCTCACAACTGCTATCAGAATTCAGTCGCTGTGCGCTAAGGCCCTCTCTCTGCCCTTGTCCTGGCTGAGAGCTGTAAATAGCTAATATTTATTGAACACCTGCATTTTTCTCACCTGGTCCTTGCCCCAGTTCTAGATCTCCTCCCTGTTCCCTTGGTGAAAGCTTGGGGTTAGGGGCTACCTCAGAGGTTCAGTAACTCACCGGAGTCACACCCTACGGATGTGCCAAGCGCATCCACCAACGGGGCCCACCAGGCGCCTGAGAGGAATTGGCAGGGAGGGGGTGGGGCCAGAGGCAGCTGTAACCGCTGCTCGAAGCTGGGGTGATGCTGTCCCCAGTTTCCTGAAGAAACCGTGGGTGGTGTTTGCCTATTGTCACACAGTTCATATGCTTGTCATGGAATTTGGACCATGGTCTCAGGATCTGTGCTTTTTCCCACTTTGCTACACTGTCTCAGATGGCTCTGGACTGGAACCCAAGTGTAAATAAAGGTTGGTATTCCCTCCTAACTTGGTGTGCTTTTGGTCACACCCAGGCCACGGCAGAGTCGTGATTTTGTTGAATAATCAAAGCTGAACCCCTTGACGTGTTCTGGTCAGTTGCGGACGTTGGCTTTGGGTGACAGCCTACTTTTGGTCTCTTGTTATTAAATTAACATCTGAGTACTAAAGTATGTTAACTGATTGTTTTATTTCCTTTCTCCCCACGCCCCCCGGTCTAAGTTAAGAAATCTTGTGAGAGTGAACGTCAGGTTTAGTCCTAGTCAGCTGAGGCAACGTGAGGGCTGTGTCATTACTCAGCAGGTTTGAAGCTGTCGTGTTAAGTCACTTTGCCTCAACGTTAGCTTTGAAGATTATTAGCCAGAGACCCCTTTTCAGAAAATTCCAATTTAGTGTTGTGAATAACACTTGAAAAGCCCATAGCACTTGATCTAATGTTATAATTGCAAAACACTGCATCCTTTTCAGACACATTGACAGTTCCTAGACCATGGAGCTGTCTTGAGTCATGTGGTCAGAAAGTTTTGGGGGACATCGTATAGTTTCTGAGCCTGTGCTGGGCTTCGTTTGCCTACCAGGGCCACCTCTCGCGGTTTGGTGGAGCAAATGGATGTGGGTTTTTGTTTGTGGCTGTTCGAGGTTGCCCACAGCCCAGGCGCCCCGAGAAGACAGAGCAGAAAGAGAGGGCAGTGGAAGTCTTCAGGCGCTGCAGGGAGAATTGGCTGGGGCGGGGGGCGCAGTAGGAGTGTGTACTTGCACCTAACACAAGGCAGGACCTTCCAGAATAGAGTCCCGTGCCAGACTCCTTTGAGGTGCTTGGGTGTACACAGGTCAGGAGGCAGGGCGCGCTGGGTGCCACGTTAACCTACAAAAGCACTACGTGGTCAGGCCCCAAGCGGGCTCAGAAAGTAGAGGTCAAGCAGTTTGATCTGCGAGGGCGGGTCAGCCACCCCCAGGACTGACTGGATCATTTCTGAACCTGGGGTTCCCTGCTGGGTCTTGCAGGTATCCGAGTTGTGCCACCAGGGCAGCCGCTGAAGATAGTGACGTCCCCGGGGCCTGCGGAACAGCCTGGCAACTGGGGGAAGCCGCCCTGCAGCGAGCGAGCTGGGGGCAAGCTCACGAGCACGTGCGCACGCAGCTGCGTAGGGCGGGGGCGGCTTGGTACCCCACTTTGGATGGAAACTGAAGTTGCACGTCTGACTCACAAGGTCCAGAAAGAGGCGGCCTCACGAGGGATGCCGCTGGCTGGGAGCGCCTCTGCGGGCGCGGAGGTGGATGCTTTGAACGTCTGCCGGGCTGCTTTGAAAAGTTCACCTTTAGCCTAATGATAAGCCTTTGGCGTTTTCACGGGCATAAGGCGGCCGCTCCAAACCAGGTCCCATCTTCCTTGGTGTTGGTCACGCTTCAGATCCTTTTGTTCATCCAGCAACAACACGCCGTTCTGGTGCATGGGGATTGCAGAGGTGCGGACATCGTCATTGCTTTGAAGCTGTACCCTGTGGCACTGTCGAGGCCTACAGAGCGGCCTGCTCCCCAGCCATCCTGCCGGCGGCGTGGGCCCGTCCACCCTCTCCACTGCTGTGGCAGCAGTTTCACTTTGAGAGATTTGCCCATGTTTCTTTTGCTGCTGCGTCTCCTTGCAGCCTTCTGCACAGATCACGCTGGTGTGAACAGCCTTCCCTGAGCCCTCCCCGGTGCTCGCTGGTAGCAGGCAACCTGGGATGTGCCTCGCCTGGCTCTGTCTCACAGGGGCCATGTGTGTGGTGAAGGGAATGAGGAAGGAAGAAAGCAGGAATATTCACAGACCTGTTTATTGTTAAACAAGGTACAGACAAAAGGGCAAAACTTACTTGTAACTACGTTTTCCTCTGAAGCCTCCCCACTCTAGAAGGAGCCACTGTCCTGACTTACAGGAACCTCTGCCCACAGGGGCACCCCTCGTCACTATAGTTTTGCCCTTGGTTTGTACATCTTTTAAGTCTGAGGGATGCTCCCTCCACCCGACTGCTCCCCCTTTGCACCCGTGGCAGAGCCCGGTGACTGGGGCAGCTGGCAGTCCTCGAGTGCCTGTGAGTGCTGTCTTGTCTGCCTCGTCACAGCCCAGGGCAGGCAGCAGGCAAGGGCGCTGAACTTCCTAGCTCCTAGCTAGTATTTGGGCAGGGATGGATGAGGGGGACGGGCAGAAACCAGACTCAATCCCCAAACCGATGTTCTTTCTACACACTCCTGAAATTTCCAGTTAACACATTAACTGTCATGTGAGTTGTATTTAACTCACGCTAGTTTTGAGCCCAGGGGCCTTGTGATGCATATGTAACTCACACGTCTCTTTACCTTGGGAGCTGCGTGGCGTGCAGGCAGTTCACGCTGCCACGCTGTAGCATGCATGGGCAAAACCCTGCAGTTGTTGATGTTCTTACTGTTGCAATTAATATTAACAATTTAATTGCATACAACTCACAGAAAACAATAAAAAATAAATTTTTAATTAGAAAGGATCATTTTATTTTCGAAGTTTATTCTATTTTCTAATAAAATAGTGTTGCTAATAAAACACTGAGGCCTTAAGGAAAAAAAATCTTTTTTAGTGTGGAAGTCAGTATGTTAAATGATTAGTCCCTTGGGCAAAGCAGGAGCGAGGACAGGAGACGGTGCTCACCGCCCCCCCAACCCCCCCAAGCGACGTGAGAGGCGCGCGGCAGAGCACGTGCTGGACGTGCTGGACGCAGCAGCAGCACGCATGGCCACCTGCACGGCTCTCCACCAGGAGCACGGGGCGGGACTAGTGTTACTGGAAGCTTATTGGGCTCTTGCACGGGCAGAGGGAGCAAGACCTGAGAGGCCAAGAGATTAGGTTCCAGGTCACCAGCAAGGCACTGAGGGGGGCAGGATCAGAGCTTGGCTCTCCCCAGGCCTCAGGGAGGTGCCTCAGCCCTACGGGCCTAGCAGCTCCTGCTTCCTCTGCCTGGTCTCTGCCCGTCTCCCGTTGCTCCAGGAAAGGCTTTACCTAGGCCGCAAGGCTTCCGGGACTCCAGATGATAGGAATTTCTCTGACCAAACCACAAAGGCGCTCGCACCCCTCACGGCTTCGCCGTGAGCAAAGCCGGCCCCTGTGGGGAGAGTAGGTCCAGTCAATGGAGCGGAGAACCGACTGCCTTCTAAGCATGTTTTTTTGCAAACATGTGCCCAATTCCAGAGGTCTGACTTATATAACCTTGGCAGCACAAAGCCATTTGTAAGTTGGGGATGCCTGTCATGTGAGAATGGAGTGGCGTCAACTGACACATGAGCCCCAGAGAGGCTTCTTAGAGTTCTCAAGTGTTCTCAGACACTGAGGCAGGGTAAAATATCTCTCCTCAAAAACAGCCACCCGCCAAAGCACTTGAGGACCTGGAGGCAGCAGGGCTGCTCTAGCTGGGCACCCATGTTGTGCACTGCCTAACCCTGGGGACTGGATTCACATTGACTTCAGTGTGGGGATGTTCCCTGGAGTTGTGTGATGAACAACCTGCACAACTGTACTGGCGTCCCACTCAGATACTGGCCACTGGCCTTGCATTAGAGCATCAGTGAGGAAAGCTTTTAAGGCATCTGAGTCAAGTCCCAAGCAAACTGATCAGAACTTGCAGGTTCAGGTGGGAGAGTGGGAGTGAGCAGAGATGCTGCAGAAGTTTTCAGAAAGAGGGAACGGTGGACAGAAATGGGAACGCCAGGTGGCCCGTGAGGGAAGTGGTCATGGGAGGTGGGAAGTTGTGACCAAGGTGGAAAGACAGTGCTCAGGAACTTCTACTGAGGATCCTGGAAGGCCGGGGTGGGGGGAGTAGGGGGTCAGGAGGACTGAAACAGGCACCCTCACTGCACAGCACGGCCAGCACGGCCGTAAGTGGGCCTGTCCGTGCGCTCCTCAAAACTGGCATGAGCTTTCCTGGGAGATGGAGGGGCTTCGGCCTCCGTCAGATAGTCACAGGGCTCCTAACATACTGGGCTTAGGATTGACCAGAGAGGGTGTCAGCTCTGTCCCTTCACCACCTGGGGCCCAGTCACACCCCAGGCCACCTAACAGGATGGCGCTTGGCTGAAATCTCAATACCCAGTGGAGGACGAGGCAAGAACACTCTTTCGCTACAAGGCTGCGGCACGGGCCTGGGGAAAGAGGCTGAAACTGCACCTGGAGAGAATTCCCGATGGCGAGTGCTGTGCGTCCGGGACAGACCTGCCCTGGAGGCCTAGTCCCCGTGGACCCCGAGCCAGGTTAAAAGCCAGTCTAGAGAAGTCACAGCCCGGGACAGCCAGTCATCACTGGAAAAGGGAGGAGACGGGCAGAGCTGTGTTTAGCACCACGGCGGAGCCTGTCTCGGAGCTCTGCGCACACCGCGAGGCCTAGTCCCGGCCGCCGGCTGTGCTCTAAAGCCCCGGGTAACCGCAAGGCGGGTCAGGGGGTGTCAGGGGCGAGCCAGGGCAGAGCCACTCTGAACAACATAAGCGGTCCAGGGGGGCCGCAAGCCATCTCCCCCCGTCCTGGCCTGCCCAACAGTGAGGCATGAACTCACCTGCTGCTTAGGGACATGCCCATCACAGCCCCGCCCGGGGAGCTCCCGCGTGCCCTCCGCTGTGTCGTAACAGACCCCTTGCTGCGGGCACGGTGGGATAAGCGGGGGCCAGGGAGGAAGGCACTTTCCTCACTAGCACGAGGCCCACCCTGCAGTCTCGGGGGCCCTAATCCCAGGGGTGAGCCCCACTCCTGCAGCGCCCCCCCCAAAATGAAAACTTTCCTCTAGCGCCTTCCTCTGCCCCCTCGAGCTGGGCCAGGGGACGGGCAGGAGAATAGCATTTGCTTCAGCAGGGTCCCAAGAGTGAGCGCCTGCGGCTGTTGTCACGCCACCGCTGGGAAAAGCTGTGCTGACACCGGTGGGCAGCTCCCAGCTGGGGGCAGCACTGGCCCTGGGCTCGGCTGAACGCGTGCGGGGTGTGCGGACCGTCCGCCGGCACCGAGTGGGTGTGCGGTGCCAGGGACACCAGACGCGCGGCATTCTCTGGAGAGTCCTACGCAGGGGAGAACGGTCCTGCCTGAAAAGCCGCCTTGTTTTACACAGAGGAACACACACGGGGTGAGGAAAACCATTGTCCTTCTCCAAGTGAAACAAGGCACAAGCCACACTACCTCCTCCACGCTTGCTTTTCCACCCAAAGAGTCTCCCTGTTTAACAATAACTTGGCCGAGGGGCCGGGGCCAGGGCCCTCCTTACCTGGGGATGTGGGTGTGCACAGAGCACGCGTCGTCCAGAAGCGTGTCAAAGCCATGCGGACTTGCTGGCAAAGAGATGAGACACAGTTAGAGGCCAGGCAAGGTGGCCAGGTGTGCTACTCATGGAAGGATCTCCGTCTCCACCTGGGCGGTGTCCCCTAAGAGGGAGCTGGAGAGGGCCTGGGGGAGGGGCCCGGAAAGGTCTGCTCAGAAGGGTTTATTGTTTCCTTCCCCCGCAAGCTGACAGGAATGCTGAGGCTATGTAACATATGGGCACTGCGCCGACCCCTCGGAAGACAAAATGCCCCAAATCTGAATACTGGGCCAGCTAAGGACAGGACTGTATACAGCAGGCGAGTGTGGTGACCCATGACCCATGACACTGGGGTCAATGTCCTGCTATTGATTAACCCGCTCACCAGTGTCACGATAACTGCTAGTGGGGGAGGAAGGGGGTGTGGGGGATTGTACATTGTCACAGTCCTTTTGCAGAGCATTAAGGGAACAATTTTATTTTATTAAACAATACGTGTGGCTCTTAGTATGTGCCAGGCACTTGTTCTAAGTGATTAACAAATACTAACTTATTTACTCCTCACACCTAGTCCTGTACGATAGATATTGCCACCCCCATTTTAGAGAAGGAGCAGGTTGAGGGAATCTAAGTAACTTGGCCCGAATCACACGGCTAGTAAGTGGCAGAGCGAAGGTTTGTATCTGGGTCCAGAACCCACGCTCTGAACAATCACATTAGGCCGCTTTCCGATGCAGTGTGCAGCAAAAGCTTAAAAAATCTGCCTATCTCTTGACCCAGGAATCCCTTCTGCAAGAATTTATCCTGAGGAAATGACCAGCACTGCCCAGGAAGAATTTACATGCAAGCACATTCATGCAGTGCCCTAACAGCAAACAGCTGGAAACCGCCCACAGGGCCAACAGTGGGGAGAAGACGGTTACGTAAGTCACGGCGTACTACAGAGGAAGTAAAAATTATGTTTTTGGAGAATTCCTCCCAAGATGCTGCTTTCCAGGGCACCCACAAGTGCACTTGGCCACACGGAAGGAGGGAGAGAAAGCAGAGTCGATGTTGCACCGCAGTGGCACCGGAACCAGTGCTAAGGCAGGGACACATGATTCTTTTGATCCAAACACTATGCACTTACCGGTGCGATTCCTTGCCCTGAACAAACCACTCTCAAGAGACTTACCTTCAGCGTCCCCCTTCACGGCAAAATAGTTTATTTGACCTCTTTTAAAACGCTCACACCATTACACGTGCATAAAACTATGCTGCAGGTACCAAAAATATCAGTGAGGGACTATAATCAGTCTTTACCCAGTTATCTAGAGAAAATTACCTAAAAAGTATGACAAAATAATTTATTGAAAGCTACGTGTCCAATACTGTTTTAAGCGCTTTGTATGTATTATCTCATTTAACTCTATACTGCTAAGGCAAGAATTCTTATGACCATTTTATTTAAGAAACGGAAGCAGAGGGCTTCCGCAAACCGTCTTCGGAGTGGACTGGCACTGGGGCAGTGTGGCTGCGGACCACAGAGAAGGAGACACATCTACAGGCCAGAGGCCTCCACGCCCACCGCTCCCACTGCACGTCCCGGAAGACACCGGCCCTCCAGTGGGGCACAGGTGTACGCATGCCTGTGGTTTCATCTAAAGCCCTGCAAGCTTCGGGGCCTTGCGGCCAAGCCGGCCCCTCCCAGCACACAGGGACTTCATGGAACTGCTTGGCTCACGGCAACCGCTCGAGCTCCTGCAGGTCAGGAGGACAACACAGCACCCGGCCCTGTCCTCAAGGGAAACCACAGAGGGACGGGCAGAGGCCGCCGCTTCCCAGAGGGCAGAGCCTGCAAATGTCACACCTGGGGGGGCCATGTGTGGGAGGAGTTTGGAGAGAGATGAGGAGACAGGTCCCTCTGGTTTTTACTCTGAAAGCTCCTACCCCAGTGTGCATCAAGGCCCAGCTCCCTGGGGGAACTGGATGAACCCCTCAGCAGAACAAGGCCCTAAGTACCAGCCATGAGCTCTGTGTGAGGTGTGGACATCGTGCCTTAAGGACCCTGCCCGAGCAAGAGAGACTGTCAGCAGGGAGGGCAAGTAAAGTGCGCACTGGGGCTGGCGTCCCGTACAGATGTCAGGACGTGAACAGCCTCACTACGGGTCCTGGCCGGCCACGGCCGGGGAAGAGAAAGGGCCGCAGTCTACCACCTCCAGGCCCCCAACTGCCTGATAAATGTGAGTCTCATCCCAGTGGCCTCCAGAGAGTCAAAAACCCCTGCATGGCGTGAGCTGGTGGTGAGGTGTGGGTGGGACGACCTCACAGCGGGAGCCCCACTGTCACTAAAGAAGGTGGGATGGGCTGACTCGGATCCCCCCAAAATGAAATGCTGGAGCCCTAACCCCAGCCCCTCAGGACATGACTGTATTTGGAGACAGGGCCTTTAAAGAGGTGGTTAAGGTAAAAGGAGGCTGTTAGGGTGGGCCCCAGTCCCATCTGACCAGTGTCCTTATGAGAGGAGATCAGGACGTGCAGAGAGACTCCAGGGATGTGCCGGCGCAGAAGAGAAGTCACAGGAAGGAACGGCGAGAAGGCGGCTGTGTGGAAGCCGCGGGGAGAGGCTTCAGGAGAAGCCAAACCTGCTGACACCCTGTTCTTGCATTTCCAGCTTCCAGAACTGTGAGAAAATAAATTTCTGTTGTTTAAGCCACTGGGTGTGTGCAGCCCTAGCAGACTAAAAGATTCTGGGTTATGTCTGCTGTATATTTTAACTACTGCCCACCGTAACTGAGGATGCTCAGTGAGTCAGTACAATAAACCAAAAGGCTGTTTGGTTAATAGTTTTAATTACATGAATATAATTATACAATTTCCACTATTCAATATTTTGTATAAAAACCAGTTACAATACACAAGATTTTCAAATGTGACAAATGCGTATCAAACTACATATATATGCAAAGTTTACAGGCCGTTATGAAGCTTTACCTTAAAAATACCTTCAGGAAAATAAACATTCATTCAACCAGTTCTCTAGGCTTTAAAAAATATGATTAGAAATATACATTGTAATAAAAAAATCAAGACAATGATCAAATACTGATTAATCAGTTACATTTTAAAACTTTTAATAATCTTTACATGAATGCAGGTTGGATAAAAGTCTGCAAATTATTAGTATAAAACTTCAGTACTATCATCAGATGAACAATGTGCTGACAGTTAATTCTACCGGGTAATTAGGAGGTAATTTCCTACACAGTATAGGCCAGTTGTCCAGTCTTTTAAGCACATCTGCCGTATTTCCGCTCAGTGACACGGAGCACACTCAGATGTGGAGATTTGGAAGAGCAGCAGCTGGCCTCCCCAGGACTGTTTAATAGTGGGAGAAAACTATTAAAGAAATAATGGAGTACGTTTTTAAAGTTGTTTCTGATGAGTACTGCTTCCCCAAATGCAATGATTATATCTGCAAATGCAGGCGCACAGGAGGAGTTAAGCTACATTAAGAACGGACACCCGAGCGCACTGCTCGCGTGTCATGGACGGTGGTTCAGGCGAGGGGAAGCCCTCGGGCCACACACATGCAGAAGGCATCCTGCTCCAACAGCCAACACGCTGGCCTCGTGAGAGCACTTAGGAACTCCTCTAGAACCTGTCTGGGCCCACCAAAAGAGGTAGCGATCACCCCGTGAAAGGGCTACGAGGGCAGGGGAGGGCGTGGGTGGGTGACAGGCTAAGGGCATGAAGCCAAGAACGGGGAAGTTCTGCAGAGGAGCCGCCGCACCTCTCAGGAGGCGCCACTCACAGCTCCCTCCGCACTGACAGGCAAGCGCCTTTGAGTTCCTCTTCAGCGCTGCCAAATACAAGTCTGTACTTCCAAGAACCTAGTTTTGCAGACACCCTTCCTTTGGACTGTCCCTGCCTCTTATGATGTGAGTCCCCAGAAAGCTTCAAGGGCACCTAAAAATATTCATTTCTAATTTTAATCCTATTGGAAACTCTCTTGGTATATTTTCTGAGTTATTTAAGGCTCTTAAAGGAATTTCTTCCATCTGACATGTACTGTTTCATATTCCATAGCAACAAGGTCTTCTATAACAAGGACTCTAAGTTAGAACCCCAGGAGATTCTGGGTGTTTTGTGGTTTCAGTTGGTCGTGGTGGCTGGAGGGGTGCGGTGAGTCCACTAGCATTCATAGCAGAAAGAACTTTCCATCAGTTAGACCCAGAGGCTTTCTGGATTCCCTACGCCTTCAATATTGTTGCTATGTGCTCCACGTGAAGCACTATCCCAAGGCATCTGGGATTCCAAGGAATGCTTCTTTACCAAACAGAAGTTTCCTATGACTAATTTCAATGAGCCAGTTAAATACAGGGATTTTTTACAAAGAGCCACAGTGATAACAATTCTAGCTGGAAACTTGAGCAGCCAATGTGAAGAGGCAATCTACAAAACAAAAAAGCAGTGGTTCGCACTGACACCCTTTTTACTCTAGGCCAAAATACCAAGTGGCTTATTCACTGTGAGGGAGCAGTGCCCACCGAGAGCCACGGCAGGCAGCACATTTACTTGTTCTGACACAATAAAAAGCCAAACCAACAATGGTTCAGACGGAAGTTTGACTTTTGCAACTACCTGGATTATTTATGGAGGAGGGAGCCTTAAGAAGTGTAAGCGGAAGGAGAGATGCCCTGAGAATTCGATGCTTCGTGCACTGGCACAGTTTGAATACTTCGTATTGTCTCAGCACAAGACAGCAAATGGAACGCTTCTCCTCTACCCGAATCTTCTTGAAGAGTGGTCTTCCCATAGGGAAGTGGGTTTTTGTGCCCATTCACTTCCAGGGATAGAAAACCACTCTTTTTCTGTGATCTGGTCGCCAGCGTTTCAAAGCCGGCATGCTCGCACTCCCAGAGTGCCTGGGGGGGAAGGAGCTGTGTGGCTGAGACAAGGGCATCTTCGTCTCCCATGGATGTCAGTTTTACACTTTACTCCAAGACAGTAAACACCAAATGGAGTCACTGCTTTCAGTTACTTTGTGCATTAAAGACTTTAACCTGCTTATTCCAGCCACATTTTATCCCTAATAATTCTGTGGAAAAGGCAGCTCCTTCAAACGGAGCTGCCTGCTGACCTGATACATTCCTCTTGACTTGGGAGGGCATTTGTCCCCAGTGCCAAATATGGCATCCCTCCATTCTCCAAACCAGCACAGGCAAAATCTGCTTAACAATAACTAAACCATCCACTTCTTACAATGGGAGGAACCAAGGTGAGTGCAAAATATTCTTTTATTTGGGGTCCCATTTTTGTTGTTTTTAGCAGCAAATGAATTCTTTGTGATTGCTTTATATCACAGACTCCGCTGTGTTTCATAGGGGCGCGGGGAGAAGGCACTCTGCAAAGAGTTACTGGTTGTATTCCCTAACCAAAGGCAACAGTGAGTTTTCTTACCACAAACAACTGAAATCCAGAAGCAAATAACTGTCGCTGAAATCAAAGGATGTGCAAATGGCCTTAGGCTAATCACATAAGGAAAAAATCCAACTTACAGAGAAAGACTCTAAAGGAGCAACAGCATTATTTTTAAAGCCACCATTATTTGGGATTGCCGTTTCCAAGGGGAAAACCAACAGTGTATTTTTTCCATGCACGGAAGGAAATATGATTTTAATTTGCGTGACTGGGCAACCAAACAACGGGCAGCGTTGCAATTCTTCAGTCTCTAAGTGACATAAAAAGGAATGACTTGCCACAGTCTTCCAACTCTGAGGCCAGTTTCTCCTCCTGAGTCTTCTAAAGCTACCATGAATATTCTCTTGCAAGTTTTCGGTTACCAAAGTACCACTTCAGTATTACAACATGCAACAGTGTTTAAATGTGGATTTCACAGATTCCTGTCAGTAAAGCACTCTTTGGTGGAAGACAAGCAGCTTGGGTACTTACCAGAGTTAACACTACAACAGTATTACAAATAGTAAAGTGAAGATGATTAAGCCAAATAGTATCAAATTATAGAAAGTACCATTTCAGTAATGCCTCTTTTATCTATATAAATTTTGACATAGGGTCACAGGGCGAACAGAAAATAAATACATAAAAAACCTCCATGAGATCCTCAATCAATTGTTCTGGAGGCCAGCAGCTAAAATGATTGCCATCACAGGGACACACACGCCGCGTGGGCTAGCCAGCTCCCCGGGTCACGGAGGGCTTGGGTATTTACACCTGAGACTAAATTTACAACAGCATTTTTGTTGTTAAGCTTGAGACGGTTCTACAAAAGGAGAGTTGGGTCCTTCTTCGAGTCATTCACTTGTACCCAAACTCAATTAGTTATTTCAACTCCAGTGGACATTTTCTTCATTGAATCAACTTCTTAGGTGGAAAGCAACTAAGGCTTTTGCAATTTTGTTTTGTTCTCAAATTGTGCTAAGTCCTGTCGCAGTTTTCTGTTCCTAGAGTCTTCCTTCAGCTCTGGTCACGGGTTTTTTTTAACGCAAGACTGTTTTAGTCCTTGAAATGGAGGGACTACGGGGGGAAAAAAAAAAGGATTTTACCATAAAGGTTGTAAAGCATCCCACAGGCAGTTATCAAAGACAAGGAAGGCAACAGAATAAAAATACTGACATGCTGAAGAGTATACACGTGGTATAATTTTTTTAATGACAAAGACTTTGGAGAAGACAGCACAGTATCAACCATAAAGTAAAGACAAACAGGAGAGAAAGGCAGAGCAGAAAAAAGTTCAGTTCTGCAAAAAACAAGAACAAAAATAAAATAAATAAAAATTAAGAAAGACGGTGGGCAAAAGCAGCAGAGCAAGGAAAGTACCATAACGCCACAAAGGGCATTTGCTGCAAAGCACTCCTTTTCCTTCCTTCCCGCTGAGGAACCGGGCTGTGGGAGAAGCGGACAGAACGAGAAGACAAACAAGTGTTACTGGATTATTTCCAAAGCCAGGATTTGGTCACAGAAAAAGCTCTGGCACCTTAAGCGGTTTCCAGTCTGGCCAAGTGCAGGAGGCGCCCCCACCTGCCCCAGCGTGGCACCCCAGGACCCTGCTCTGCTCGTAAATGACTGACCACGGTTCTCACCCTGCCTCTCTTCTTCCCTTCCCCGATTTATTATGTGACACTTTCAGTTCAGTAGCAATTCCCAGAGAAAAACGAACGCAAAAGAAAAGAGTCAGAAAAACCAATCTAGAAGTGACCCTCGCTCAGATCATGTAGCTGCTCTACCAGAGAAGGTGTGTATGAATTGATGGTTCGGTTTTCGGAGACCCCAATAGAGTACTGAGTAAAAAGGTTTAGGTGAGGTGGTGAAGCCAAGTGGGAAAACATCTGGAATTTCAAAAGGACATTAATATTTTTAAAGATCAGAGGGAACGAGCATTTAAATAAAGATTAAGTTAGAGAGACAGCCTTCTGGGACTCCTAGGCTGATGTACTTTTTGGAGGTAAGGGCAGTAACAAAAACCTAAAGCCCAGAGGCCATGGAACAGGCACCGAGATCGGAGACTCTGAGGGTCAAGAAGCAGGGACAGGTATGAGAGGGCGACTTAAAAGAAGCCCTGAATGCAGCCACTCCCAGCTGAAGGGCTCATGAACATACACACTCACGATTTTAGAGGCTAAGGAAAGAACCTGACCATTTATCTCCCCCCACGATATGAACAATGAGGGACAAAACACTCCAAAGCCATGGGTGAAGTTGGTTTAGCAACTGCAGCAGAAAGTGATGGTTCCCAATGATGCAACTCAGAATAAAAAAGTCACTTGCACATGAAAGTTTCCATAGAAAATGGATGAAGTTATAATTAAAAAAGAAAAAGACTGCCCAAAAGAAACAGCACGAGCTCACAGAAACATGCACTTGGTGGAAAAGCCCCGGAACGACATGAAGTGAAGAGAATGTCAGCAAACGAGGTGGCCGTGAGTTCTCAGTTGGAGGCGTGATGAAGTTTTTGAGACTCATCCTAAGAGCTCTTCAGAGAGTTAATGTGAGAACACTGAAAACCAGGCCAGTGTGATGGAGCCGGTTAGTCACCGCATTTATTAACTCCTGAAGGAGAAACGTTAGAATGGATGTGTAGCTCTAACAGGAAGCGTGGGTGGGGGTGGCGGTGGGTGGAGAAGCCCGTTCATGTCCCTCATCAGCCCTGAGGCAGGGACTGAGAAGTGCCACACACAGCCCAGCAGCACCCAGGCCAACCGTCCCGGGCGGAGGGCCGCAGTGCAGACACGCCACACAGTCGCTGTGCTGCAGCCGCTGCCACGGACTGCGGTTTCGACGTGGCTTAGTTCAAATGGACACACCAGGGAACGATCACCTGCTATGAGAAACACAGCGGCATTTTTCCCAACAACAAATACTCAGGACGTCACTCATATTTCTTGAGCCCCCTAAGTAATTGCGCTTTTGACGTGTTTGTGAAAAAGTTCTCTAGGCGGGCGTGGTGGCCCACCTGTAGTCCCAGTGACTTGGGAGGCTGAGGCAGGAGGATGGCTTGAGGCCTGGAGCTCGAGGCTGCAGTGAGCTATGATGACACCACTGCACTGCAGCCTGTGGCGGGACCCCTTCTCTTAAAAAAAAAAAAACAAAAAGAATTCTCCAAAGCTGAAGAGCCTCTCAGTAAACTGCCAAAACTCAAAGGAGCCCATTCAGTGCAAAGTGGGTTTAGCTGGGGTCTTCATCCAGGAAGCCTCTAAGAATAGAACGGAATGTGCAAATGAAAGGCCAAGGTCCTGTGCACCACAGACGACGATGATTACTGAGAACAAAATCGACCTGCAAGAAAGAAGGCTCAGGAAGGAACTGGAATAACAAAGTGGACCAGCAGCCTGGCACCTTGAAAGCATGGATGAAAGTACACTGAAAGGCTGTCCTGGTTTTCTTGCACCTCTGTTTAAAGAAAAGATTTCAATTCAATACTATAAAATTACTCAACAATGTCAGCTCACACTATTGTGCCCAGAATGAGATTATGCACCAATATATTAATTCCCTCATTACCCTCCAACCAAAACCAAATAGCATTCAGCAGGCTAAAGCTCCAGGCTACAGCTTGGCTGCCTCTGATTCCTGGAAACTGTACAGAAACTGCACGTAATTTATTTGCCTTTCTTTTGTAAACTATGAGTGGGTAACAGTTAAGGTGATGCGAACATAGGCCAAAGTCCCAAAAGAGGCAAAACAAAAACACCCGTGTAGAGAAAGGTGGTTAAATGAACTGTGAAATCCAATTAACTCTCACTGCTTTACTCCTCTGGCTCTCCAAATCATCTCTGAAAAGTCCATTTTGGAATTTAAAAGAAGCCTTTTTGGTTTTCAGCACTATCTAAATTTCCCGGAAACTTCGGATCATTTCAACATTCAGTCCACACTATTCAGCCTGAAATCTCCTTTAGAATTTTCAGAGCGTCCTTGCAGGGACCTCAGGCAGATGCTCACTAGGTGCTCACTGCAATCAAGAACCATCTCTCCTGAGTGGTACACGTTTAGGTCACTAGAGTGACATGAAAAAACAAAGGCCTAGGTGGAAAAACTGACCCATGGCCAATCCTCCTCAAAGGAAGATGGTGTGACGTGGCAAGCTCCCCCAGGGCTCCTGGGTTCTATTCCTCTGTAACCTAAAAAGCACAATCCAAAAAAGCAAAAAGCAGAATTAAATGTGCAAGACATACTAGACCGTAAGGGAAGCCTGAGTACTCACACCTAAAAAGAACACGTCCACATTGACTATGAGCAGCAGCAGGCTTTTTATTTCCATTTTGAATAGTCTGACTCAAAGTGTTAAAGTTCAAATACTCCCTTTTCCCCTCATGATTGTAGGAAAGTTAGAAAATAAGAAAAGGATAAAAAAAAAGAAAAAAAAGAAATCCTCAGCTGTCCCACCAACCAGAAGAACTGTTAGTATTATAGCATATTTCTCCTTTATCTTATTTCTGTACATATGTAGAATATATTTTTGTACCTATAAACATTTATACATCTACACATTTCTATACATATATATTATCCATTTACAAAAATAGACTCATGCTGCAGAAATTTTACGTGCGGCTGTTTCCACTCAGGGCTTCATGAGCATTTATTCAGGTATTAAATTTTCTTTAAAAACATGACTCCCAATTCATTTGGCATAATTTAACAATCTTTAGCCCATTTTCCTATTTCTCGCTGTTACAAACAACACTCTGATATGTATCTAAATCTTTGACCTTTTGTATGTATTCTCAAGTGGAATCAGAGAGTAAAAAGAATATGAATATTTGATACATTTCTAATGAAAAAATTTAAAATCCTAACATCATTGAGTCAGTGCCCAAACAATTCTCAAATGTTCATACCAGGCACCATCACATTCTCATAATTATGTGCATGTTGTCAAGTTGTACAAAAGAGCCACGAACAGGAAATATGACAGAGCTGAATGATTCCTCAGAGGGCAAAGCACACGGAGCTCTCGGTGTGTCAAGGGCCTCTCAGGACAGCGGGGACAAACCCAACACTGACGATGAGGCACATGGGCCCGAAGCCTCAAAGATACGGGGTAGGGAAGTTAAAAAGAAGCGAGGGAAGTTGTAGAGGACATTGTAACGTCTGGATCTGATAATCTTCAGGCCGCTATGGTCTATTGTAAGAGATCTGTGTTACCACGAGCACAAAAACAGGACTGCCCGGGTTGCCGACAGCAGGCAGAGATGCAGAGAACGTGGAAAGGGTGCCCACCTCGCACTCCCGAGATAGCAGTGAGTGGGGTGTCTACTCTTTCTTCACTAGGGATTTGTCTTTGGAATACTTTAAGAATGAAATGTCCACCTTCACTTTGTAAGAAGTATCCAAAGACGACAGTGAGTCATTGGTTTGGTGACAAAACATGTCCGTTTTCTTGTCAAAGCCTGTATAATATCATGAAGGCAGTGAAGAAAGCTGGGATAAACATGGAAGAACCAGCACCCTTTGGTGTGGACTGTAGCCAAGAGGACAGAGAGTCTTTAGGGAGAGGGGGGTCCCCAAACCCACTAGAGTTATCATGTTTCTACCCTCATGTTAATTTGCAGCTAATTTTCCAACATCATGCTGGATCTGATATACTCATAGAAAGATTTCCTCCAAGTTCTGACAGCTTTGAATATTCTTAATTTAAAAGGTTTCCCATATCATGACCCATAGACCACACTTCCAGTGTTGATGAACAAGTAAAACACTTTTGATGACTTTCCCATCACAGGAACTCTATTTTCTCCTAACTTCATGTCACTCTCCAGAAGTAGGATCCACAAGATTAAACTGGAAAACCAATGCTTACAACTTTTCAGAAAAGTAGGATTCTTTTCTCACCTTTTAAAACTGCCTTTCCTTGAAGCAGATCTGGTGGTTCTTTTAGAAATGCCTGCACTGCCAGAAATGTTAGGTTCAGATGTTTTACAGCTCTGAACACTGGACTGAAGAATTACTCTGAAAATAGTTGGAAAAAAATAAGATTATATTCACTGAAACAATTTTCAAATATGTGACAGAGGAAGGCATTTTTGTACTTTAGAGCAGCAAATTATTTTATTGAGAATTGATAGGATTTTCTATAAACACATCTGCCAAAAAAACCTGAAACACATTTTTACATCAAAGCCTTTTGAAATGAAGCATCTCATTTCCCTTTGAAGGTTACATAAAGATAATCAGAGTGCTTTGCTTTTGGAAAATGAATGACCTGGCATTTTAAGCAATTCCCATACCAAAGAAATCCATCAGCCAAACAAATTTTTGTGCCCAAAGGTAAAAATAGATTCTCAGATTTCTAGTCATAAAAACGAGACATCATTAAGGAAACCCAAAATTCTAAAGAATATAAATATGAATTTAGGAAACAGCTACAAAATATTCACTCTTCGGAGCTGAAAATATGGGTAATAAACACTAAATCAATACTAATTTTATATAACATTTCAAAATTTGAAAATATGTTCAAGCAAAATATGAGTTTTGTCTGGATTATAACTACTTACTAAATCTCCAAGAACCATTAAAATGAAAGTGAAACCACTTAAATTTTGTGAAACTTTCCTTCATTAAACTCTAAAAATCTTAGAGAATTGCTGCCTACGAGTAGGCATTGCCCAGGAGGCAAATACATGAATCAGAAAAGAACACCCTCAGATAAAGGCCGCCCACAATAGCCTGTTCATAAGTAGACAGTCATTCTCTTTTTTCCTCCTTAAACCGGCACAGGGAAACCAGCAGAAAACATCAAAAGATTTTATATGTAATTCTTTTCTTCAAGAGATAATCACTGAAAAACCAAACCACATATATACACATTTAAATATATCAACTTGTATTTATCTGAAAGAGAAAACTGACTTACACTGACTTACAAAGCTTTCTTCTTTCGTAATCAATCATAAAGATGAAGTAGCCAATAAACACTTCTAAGAACCTAGCTCACAAGAGTAAAAAGAAACCGTTACAACTAATGAGCATCCTGCCTCACATGCCTGTGTTGCAGCATGTTGGTTAATAACCAAAGCCAGGGCCTTAAAATGTAGTAAAGATCAGTAAATTCCTATAATCTTAGTATGACCCAAAGCAAAGCATATTCAACATGTAGTGAAATGCTAAACTTCTCATCACGAAAAAAGCCCATGGGTTTTCTTGTGCCAGAGCACAGTGTGGAGCTTGCCTGGGCCAGTGGTTTCAAGCTGTTTGGGGAGGAGAAAGGAGGGGCAGCTATCACGGCTGTTTCACTTCGTCCATGGAGGATCTCTGAAAGCCCTACAAAACCAGCCTTCAATCTCACGGAGGAACACAAATCCTAGATAAATTGGCCAATGCTTGGTTCAGCATTTCTACTAGAGTTTTGTCATCTGAAATGTTGACTATTCTAACAAAACAGAAAAAGTATATGCAGATTTAGTTGTAGCATCAAAGGTGCCCAGTACTCTGGCTTATGAATTCTACCCTGAAAACAAGAAATAATTTAGAAATTCTTTCTGATTATATTAAGTGAGGGGGAAATATTTACTCATCCCTGTTAAGGATCTGGATCTAGAAATCTGTATTAATAAAACCAAAACGAGACAAACTGCTGGTGCTTCACTCACTGGTACTTCTGAAACCCAGGCCTGGTGCTGGTGCCACCTGTGTTCTCATCAATCTCCCTCATCTGCTCCTTTACACGTGGAGAAAATGAGACCCCTTTTGGCTTTTTCGGAAATATAACATCTACTTCTCAAATTATTTGAGGCCACGGATGGCCAACAGTATAGACAACTACCGCACTGCAAAATCATTCATATGAGGAAAAAAATAAGAGCCAATGCATTGCCTGCTTAGGAAATTTGAGTCCTGATTTCACAAATGAACTATTATTGAAATGTTTAAATACTATTCAAAACAAAAAATTACTGCTAAATCAATTGGTAATTCTGAGGCTGATAGGAAACATATTTTAAAAAGTATTTATTTCTCTATAAAATTAGTGTAAATTAATGTGAACTAATATAATAATATTTAATAGCTAATAATTTTTGTGGAACTTTAAGAAAATGATAGAAATTTAGAATGCATTAATTACGCCAGGGAAGACTCAAGTCCAGTTATTTGCACTGACGACAAAGCAGTTATCATATCTGTAGGTTATATATCAGTAAAGTGGGGGGGAAAAACCCAACAACTCCACTGAGATATTATCAGTGATGTCCTACAAGAAGAACCTTGATAAGGTGGGCCAACCTAGCAAAAGGGAGTGAAGTGTTCCCTCTGCCACAGGGAACCTGGGTGCTCACGGCCTTCCACCTTCCAAACCAAGCCAATCACCTGGCTGTTTCAGAGCAATATTCAGCAGATACTCTCCTTCCCCTCTCTCCTGAAAAAATCCTCTGTCTTACTTACCTCGTGCCTATACTGCAGTTCACTTTCTTCTATGCAGTATCTTTGGAGCCTCAGTACTCTCAGATTTTTGGATATAGTCATATCTGCAACTCAAGGCACACGACAAAGCAAAAAACCTGAAAAGCCAGGTTTCTCACCTATCAAGTCACAAAATGCTTGAACAAGAAAATCCAATTCCAAGAGAAGACTCCATCAGGGGAACTATGCACTATGTATGCTAGTTGTCTACCACTAATACACACAGAGCTGCAAAATGATGGTCCTGGGCCCTCCGTTTGTGTCTTTCCCACTGTCTCAGAGTCTGATACAGCAACCTGAAGTGGCCTGCTTCTCTAGGGATGGCAGGGAACAGGTGCTTTTCACTAGTAACAACCTATCAGGAGATGCTACATCATCCACATCATCTGCCAACAGAGGCGAATGACAACGACAGTGTCCATGAGTAGTCACCTTACAAATAACGTCCTTTAGAGAGCAAGTACTTATTAACATTATTGTAACTGTTAAAAGCTTTCTGCTTCTGTAAATTCCAAATTAATTAGGCAGGCTAAATTGAATACTCTGCTTGGTTCTAGAAATGCAATGGCACACATCAGTCACAACAACAACAAAAGGTTACAGCTTACATAGAATATTAAAAAGAGCCTGATAGAGACCATTTTCAAACTTACCCTGGGAATGATAATACAACCACAAAGTGCCGGAGTATTATTAGTGACAACTCCACCCAATAAGAACTCCACCCACTCAGAACATCTTTGTTACTTGGAATAGTTTGAGAAGAATAACGTCTATGTAGCACAAGATGCTCTTGACACAGAATACATGGAAACTGAAGCTTACTAAGAAAAATCACCGAGAAGGTTAATCTATATCAGAAATACAGCACATCTGAATGTGCGATAATAAGCTTGTTTTAATAAGATATTCAAGAAAATGCCAAACAGGAAGATGGTAAGCAGGTTTTCCTTAATTTTGAAAAGAGTGAAAGCTGCTTGATTTTTAAATCTTTCTTAGCCATATGAAAACACTCAATGAAAAGACAAAGTACCAGAGTTGGCTGCAATGAAATTTCACTTTGGAAGAAATCTTGGAAGGAACAGTTATAACATTCTTTTATGACTTCTAAGTCCAAATGGAGATAAGAGAAAATTCTTAAAATATGAGTTAAAGAAAAAGTTTCAGAGAGGGAAGAATGCAGCCCAGGTAAGAGGGTGGTGGTACACCTAGCACACAGGAAGGACATGCCCACCCTCTGTGCCTGGGGTCTTCACTATGCTGCTCCACCGGGAGTGGGGGTGGGGGGGTAGCCTCTTCACTGTTAAGGTCTTCATTTCAAGGAGGAAAGATCTCAAGAGAATACGAATTTGCCTATATTAATCGAATAAAGACATTCTGGTTATTTTGGGGAAAAAGAGAAAAGTGGGAGCAGTGACTGTCACATGGAAACACACACCAAAACAGGCAGCCTCTGTTCTGCCTTCACTGAACATCAAGTTTTGAAAACTGTACTTACTGTGTTCCCTAAAGGGGAGGAAATGAAATGAGATAGAGTAGAAAATCCTGCATACTAAAGATAGAAGACTTAAGAGAAAGCTGTTATACAGTGGCAGAATTGGAGGGGAAACCCAGGAAGTGATCTTCATTAGACCTCAAGGCTACAACATCAAATCTTTACTAAACGTAGACCAGTGGGAAAAATTCTTCTTTGCTAGATTAGAAAGGACATTCTCAAGATACAGAAAATCAGAGGGAGGCTGTAGAGCCAATTAAGTGAAAGAAAACCACCCCAACTATCCCAAGCTAACTAAATACTATTGATAGGAAAGAGAAACTATTTCAGTGTCTTTATTTATAAAATGCTATTTCAAAATATCTGTTAAGAGCAAGAGCAACTTAAAAACAAGGTATGTTATTTTTAACATCCCTCTTGCGAAAGAAGCGGTGAAGCCCTCCCTCCCCACCACCATCCATTCATTGACAAGATTCAGAAAAAGAACCTTTGAAAACAGGCAAACCAACAAAGCTAGGAGCTGACAAGGAGAAAAGCATGCATGGTGAGAATCGCGCTGGGCACCGGAAGCAGGCGACAGCGGAGACGTGGAGTGGGACACTTACACAGCAGCTATCTGCCAAAGGGTCCTGACGGCTACTGTGCTCTGAAACCATCGAAACAGAATAGCAGGATGGGAAGAATGTAGTCACAAACAATCCACCAGATGACAACACTACACAGTGCAGAGGTCAGCACAGCTAGGGGACATCTGGAAAGGGGTGAAGGGGAAAGAACAGATGTTCAAATTGGGAAGCCAAAATAAATAACACAATACAAAATAAACAAATAAAGCTACATGTGAATCTTAGACACCTGAAGGCCCAGTACAGCGACTGGGATGCACAGGGGTGGGAAACAAGGGTGGAGTTTTGCCATTTTGTGTTGGGGGCAAAAAATGCTGCCTTTAGTTTAAACAGGTTTGATAATTTGGGATAAAAGGTTGGCCTCAATCTCTAGCTAGGTAACTGCCCCATGTTAATTTAAATTTATGATACTGAAATGGGTCATAGACTATGATTGAAATTCTTCAAAAAGCACAAGATATGCACATACAAAAAACTAAACCAAACCACAGGTAAAAAGGAAGCAAATCCAAACAACCAAAAGAAAAAAAAAAGCCATAGACTAATTAACAAGATAACAGGAGGCACAATTATAAAAATTATAAACGAACATAGCACAGCATAAGTGATCACATTTCAGTGGAGTTGTAACTAAATTCCTAAAGCATTGCGCACGTGACACACCCAACCCCAGGCAACACAAAAGGGGCAAAGTTTCACTTATGTACTCATACTATGCATTTTTCCTCAGTTGTTTTCCTCATTCATTTCCCTCAAGCAATACAAGTTTGGCTTTCAGCTTGGTGTTTCCTAATCCACGGGCCTGGGTTCTAGCACAGAAGGGAGGAAATCTCCTCACACTGGGAAGGGTGGTAACTCCTTCCAACTACTGCACTTCCAAATGGTCAACTGGGTACATCTGTGACCCAATACGAAAGGCTCCACTGAGCATTTTCTGTGGACTGTACAAGGTGGCAAGCACTGACTTAGCTTACTACGTCATTTTTATTGTTGACCTCATCATCAACATAATTAAGAGCTATGTGCCAGGCACCCAATACAGTGGGAAAAGGGCAGACTCGAGATAAAATCTAACCTCATCCTACAAGTTATACTCACACCAGCTTCCCACAAAAATACCAAATCTACTAATATTAAGATTACAGGGGCTTAATATTTAAATGGAATAGAATAAATGGCCTAGGAACACTACAAAACCTTCCTGTGCATCCCACCCTTCATTTCAGTTACTGAATCAACTGTTATCCTAAAGGCAGAATGGCCTGAATGTCCAGGTGTCTGCATTACAGATTTTTATTTGCTTCTCTTTACTAGCTCATGGCCTAAGAATTATTTTCCATTGCTGAAACATACTCCCATTTCTACTGCACTATTAAGGGAGACTTTAGGGATTTTTCCAGGCTAATTATGTCTCCATTTTTACCTTATTCCCATCGGTATGCAACTCTACTCTTCATGTTTCATTTAACATGAACAAATCTAGAAGAAATGATCAGTACACAGAAGGACAGGCGGCATGGCTCAAGTTATATTCATTTTAGCACAGACAATATACTTGCCATCAAGTTCTGAAGATGAGATCAATGTCATGGTGCTATGTGATTCACTGTCTTCTCAGTAATCAGGATCAGACAGGCTCTCTGAGAAAGTGGCTATTTTACAATTTCTTAAAACTTTAACTCTCCCCAAATATTAACCATTTATAAAAGAGAAACCAATAATTGGAATAACATTTTGTATACTATACCTTTCTCCTAAGAATCATCTGTATTTTTTTTTTTTTTTTTGAGACAGAGTCTCGCTGTGTTGTCCAGGCTAGAGTGCCATGGCGTCAGCCTAGCTCACAGCAACCTCAAACTCCTGGGCTCAAGCAATCCTCCTGCCTCAGCCTCCCGAGTAGCTGGGACTATAGGCATGTGCCACCATGCCCGGCTACCTTTTTCTATATATTTTTAGTTGTCTGATTAATTTCTTTCTATTTTTAGTAGAGATAGGGTCTTGCTCTTGCTCAGCCTGGTTTCAAACTCCTGAGCTCAAACAATCCACCCGCCTCGGCCTCCCAGAGTGCTAGGATTACAGGCGTGAGCCACCGCGCCCGGCCAAGAATCATCTGTATTTGTGTATTTCTTACAAACTTCCCTTCTTGCAAGTACTGTATTTTCTTTATTTTTTTTTATTTTTTATTTTTTGAGATAGAGTCTCACTCTGTCACTAGGTCTTGACTCTTTGGAAATGAGCGTCAAGTGATTTGAACTCTTCAGAAAACATATTCTTGGGAATCACAGACTCAGAGGGTGACTCAAGGAAATTTTCTATAAGCCTTAGTTAATAAGACCCTTTGACTAAGCAGAATTAGCATCCCCTGACTCCCAACATGACTTTTGAACAAAAGGCAACGAAATATTGAGAAAAAAACTGATGATGCAGATTCTGAAAAACAAAATAAAAAACCTGAGCAACCCACAGAAGCATCAGTTTCCTAGGGTTTGCAATTTAAAGTGTGGTCCCTGGACTAGCAGCATCTGTAACACAGGGAAGCTTGCTAGAAACGCAGCTCTCAGACCCCACCCCAGACCCACTCATAATAATCTGTAGTTTAACAAGCGCCCCAGGTGACTCAAATGCACAGTGATGTCTGAGAAGCACTGCTTGAGGGCACTGCCTACTGCTTTCATCATGTCCAGAATTAGTTTCAGATGATTTTATCATATTTCTAAATAAAAAGAACCATTAAGGCCTTAGATAACAAATTTTTATGAAAAACAAAACTGCTTTGGAGCTAAATAAATCATACAAAAGGCACTTTTTTTTTTTTGAGACAGGGTCTCACTGTCACCCAGGCTAGAATACAGTAGTGTCATCATAGCTCACTGTAACCTCAAACTCCTGGGCTCAAGTGATCCTCCTGCCTCAGCCTCCAGAGAAGCTGGGGCTACAGATGTGTGCCAACATGCCCGGATAAAAAAGGCACCATTCTTAAAGCAGTCTAGTTGACTGAAGTACCACTAAGCTGCAAAGAAGGCTTAATAAATGCCTATAATCAAAATTGATGCCCTACATTCACATGGCACTTAATATTGGAAAACTCAATTCTTAGCTTTGGGTCTTTTAAGAACTTCACAGGTGAGCAATCCATGATGACACAAGTTTATATGTAATTCTACCGCAGAATTTTTAGATTATGAAGAGATACCAGTGAAGAACCACTTTTAATTATAAACAAAGCCTGATCTCTGCCAATATAAATGACTGATTATATCATCAATTCCTGACCATATTACAAGATGCTTACTGAATAAAATGATCTATCTCCATACCCCCCCGCAAAAAAAGAGGGCTGGGAATTTGGTGCCCCATAATAAAAAGGGAGGTAACCAGAAGGAAGAAATCCCACGGCAAAAGTAGGAGCATCTACTAGAGGACAGCCTAGAAAAAAGCATAATGGCCATGTATTTTGATCCTATGTATTTTTCTAACAATCCTGGATGTTCCATGAGGTTGAACCCAAACTACAAGAAAATACATGTGAACATACATACACTCAATAACTAAAACACTTCCTATTCTCATGCCAAACCTTCCTCTATAATTTGAAAATAATCTCCAAATTAAAAAAAAATACAAAAATATAGTTTAGACCAGTTCATTGTTGCCCCAAAACAATATAGCGCCATTAAGCCATCATGTCTCACTAAATTCTACCATATTAAAACAAATGATCTGAAATTTGGCAAATTTAAAGAAATTCACCATTTTAATAACTATGGACAAGTTTGTTATTCTGGGCTGTACATCTGCTGTCTCTCTGGAGGATGTCCCATGCTGATTATCTGAGGAGAAAAAGCATTCCTAATGTCGCCCCCCCACCTAAAAGGCTCATGAGGTTACATATGATAGAGGACACAGATGAACAGGACAACTGAGAGCTTCCGAGGCCAGCACCCTTGTGTTTTAAATAACATCATCATTTCAAAGTAACATAATGGGCATCCAACTAGGGAAAAAAATACACAGGAAAAAATGCTCCCAAAGGACCCCACACGTATCTTAAACATCATCAACCACTACAAAGGAAATCAGACTCACGTGAGGGGAATAGCGTTTGTTTTTGATTGTCTTCTGCTTTTCAGGGCCCGAAGTCTATCACCTTGTGTCACTCCATTGATTTCATCGTCATCACTGTACTGTGTAAGTAGAAAAACACTGAGCTAATGATTGAAGTTGCACTTATTAATGCAGCAAAGCATAGGGGCTACTTATCCATATAAACACACACGTAAACACGTACATATAGACACTACGAGTTTCTGCAGAACTCTGAAGTATATTTCTCCTTTCGAAATCAAGCTACAGGTCACATCTCAAGACAATAGTTGACTTACACAGAACCCAACAGCACTCTCGTTATAAAACACACAGATAGTGAAGAGGCATATAGGCTTGTAATTATAAAAACATTCTATTTAAAATTCCGCAATGCACTTACCACCACTTAATCTAGTACTGCTACCCCCTAAATTCTTGGTTCTTTAAAAGTTCTCGCTGTATCGGCTGTTGTGAAACAGGAACAAGGGGTGAGGACCCCGGGAACACCTAGGTCTACCTAAGAGCTGACTTCACAGACCTCTTTTTCCTACGCTTGCCAGTTTTACAGACATACAACCTTCTTTTAATTATTTTGAGTAAAAAGTTCCTAGACAGGGTTATAAATATAAAAAACTGTGTGACACTAATCCCTCAAAGTATGCTTTATTATTTTCACCTACGGTTTTCTCCACACCCTAAAAGGTTCTCAACAGCATTTAAAGCAATAACAACAGCGTGACCAGGATGGTTTGATTACCGGTTCAGGTTCTGGCTTGTCTTGGTTCCTGACCCCATTTATTGAAATGTCATCAACACCAGAGAGGAGTCGGGAAAAGGCTGCTCCGTGTTGTCCATTCTCCTGCCCCCTTAACTTTTGACGAAAATAGTCACCTTCCAGCCAGAGGCTTGCTTGTTTCCTAGAGCATTTAAATGACATCAAAATACAGCTTTCCAGAAAAATATACAAACAACTATTTCCTCCCAGACTGTCTGTTGTTACTGGAGACTAAGGAAAATTCCCCTTCCCATTGCTTTCCAGACCCCCATGTTCCCTGCAGAATTACAAAAGCCTTCTGTCTACTTACATCACCAAAAATTGTTGCTGAGGCCCAATCACTGAGCCAGGTCTACAGATCCTGATCCACGCAATGGTCTCGGCTGCTGTCATCTTGTAATGCTTCATGATGTAGCAGGCTATCAGAGTGCCTGTGCGACCAAGGCCGGCTAGGAAAAGAAATCAATGAAACCTGGTCTCATGTACTCTAGAATTTTGTTGGACAGGTAGAATTTTTTTAAAAGGCTTCCCACGATTCTGTGTCCCCCGACAGTGGTTCTCAAGGCTGGTCACATACTGGAATCACCTGGACAGTTTTAAATATACTGGTGCCCAGAATGCAGATTTAATGGGTAGGCAGTACAGCCTGGACACAGAGACTTCTAAAATCCCCCAGGGCATTCTATGTGTAGCCAAGACTGAGAATCATCTGAGCATGATTCGCAGTAAGTGCAGTGTTTTCTGCCCTGGGTGTTTTGGGAAAATGGTACCACCATCTTTCCAAAATCAAAAGCTCAAAATCTTGCACTTACTCCCACATCCAACTAAATTTTCTACTCTTCTGTTATACCCATTTTCACTCAGATTTTTTAATAAACTCTTGGTCCTGTCCTCCTTTCCTCTAGACTATTACCTAGACTATTATCATTACCTCCTGTGAGGGTTAATTTTATGTGTCAACCTGGAGGGAGTTCTTGGATGAGATTAGCATTGAAATGGGTGAGCTTTCAGTAAGCATACGGCCCTCATAATTCGGGTCATCCAATCAGGCCTGAACAGAACAAAGAGATCAACCTTCCCAAGGAAGAGGGAATTCTTCAGCAGACAACCTCCAGACTTCATCTGCACCATGGCTCTCCTGGGTCTCCAGGCTGCCAGCCCAGAGTTCCAGACTCGCCAGACTCCATATTTGCATGAGCCCATTTCTTTAAATAAATCTCCCACATACAAGCATCCTGTTGGTTTTGTTTCTCTGGAGAAGCCTCACTAATACAGATTTGGGTCATGAAGTGGGGCGCTGCTGTAACAAACATGTAAAAATGGAGAAGTAGTTTTGGAATTGGTAGAGGCTGGAAGAGTTTTGAGACACGTGTAGGAAAAAGCCTCGAATGCCTTGAGGACCACTGACATGAAAGATGATTCTGGTGCAGTCTCAGATGGAAATGAGGAATGTGTTATTCAAAACTGGAGGAAAGGCAATCCTCATTATAAAGTAGCAAAGAAATTGACTGCATTGTGTTCTAGTGTTTTATGGAAAGCAGAATTTGTGAGTGATAACCTTGGAGGTTTAGCAGAGGAGATTTGTAAGGAAAATGTTGAAGGTACAGCCTGGTTTCCCCTTACTGAGTAAAGTAAAACGTAAGAGGAGAGAGAGGAATCAAAGAAAGAATTGTTAAGCAAAAGGGAACCAGGAACTAAAAATTTAGAAAATTCTCAGCCTGTACATGCTGCAAAAAAAATTAAGGAAGCATGGTCTGGAGAGAACATCAACTGTGAGGCTGGACAATCATGCCATGAAGAGATCACTCATGGATTTAATCACCATCTCAGCAGAAGTCAGGTATAGAGATGGGATTATACTAGTAGAGACACTGCCAGTTTGGACGAAACAGGACAGACATGGAATGAAATAAAGGAAGGCTTTTGGACTTCTGACAGTAGAGCTACCTGGGTGCATGCATGCCTTGTCCTTCATGAAAAGGAAGCATGATCCCAAAGGCAATTCAGAGATCCACAGGGTTCTCCATGGCCACAAAGACACAGAGCACATGGGCCCAGGGGCAAAGTTGTCTACTTCTGGGTTTCACAGGATAGTGAAACCCAGATCATGCCCCTGATCATGGCATAGAGGGCAAAGCCACCACCCTAGAGGGCAGAGCATCGAGCCTAATGGCATTTGCCTTACTAGGTTTTAGACTTGATTGGGAACGTAACCCCTTTCTTCTTTCTGATTTCTCCTTTTTGGAATCAGAATGTCTATACTATGCCTGTCCTGTAATTACATCTTGAAAGCACATAACCTGTCTGCTTTTGCAGGTTCGCAGCTGGGGAGGAATTCTGCCTCAGAATGGATCATACCTCAAGTCTCACGTATGCCTGATTTAGATGATGTTTAGATGAGACTTTGAACTTGGAGTTGATGCTGGAATGGGCTGAGACTTTTGGAGGAGTTGAGATGAGGTGAATGTATTTTCAATGTTAAAGGAACATAAATTTGGGGGGGTTCAGAGAGCTGAATATTATATACCAAATTGTGTCCCACCTGACCCTCCCAAATCCATGTTGATGTTCTAACTCCCAATGTGTCCATACTTGAAAATAGGACCTTGAAGGAGGTAACTGAGGTTAAATGAGATCATCAGGGTGGGGCCTTAATCCAATAGGATTCCTTATAAGAAAAGGAAGAGATACCAGGAGTGAGGGCACACAGAGAAAAAACTATGTGAAGACATGAAGGCAAGGCAGCCATCTACAAGCCAAGAAGCAAGGCCTCACCAGAAACCAACCCTGCCGGTATCCTGATCTTGAACTTGCAGTCTCCAGAACTGTGAGAAAATAAATTTCTGTTGTTTAAGCCACCCAGTCTGTGGTATGCCCTAACAGATTAATACACTTCCTAAGGAACCTCAATTTTCACTACACAATCCAATTTTCATATTTTCATCATTTTTCTTCCCAAAACAAACATCTAATCATACCAAATCCTCTTCAGACTTTTAATTGGTCATTAGTCCACTTCAGAGTTTCTCAACCTCATCAGTATTTTGGGCTGGACACGTCAATGTTGTAGGGGGTGGTCCTGTGCATTGTGCAGTATTTAGCAGCACCCCTGGCCTCTACCCACTAGATGGATAGTACCCACCCAGATTGTGAAAACCAATGTCTCCAGGCATTGCCAAACATACCCTGGGGGTAACCTGGCCAAGAACGACCTCAACTGCTTATTATAATAAAAAAAATGAAATAACCAATGTTGGATTTTATTTTTAAAAAGTGGGGTAAAATATACATAACATAAAATTTACCATTTTTCTTCATGCATCATTTTCCTGATTTTCTTTAGTTGTCTGAGTTCTCTTTTAGCTTACTGTGAATTTTTAAGACAGTTATTTCAAATTCCATCTCAGGTAATTCAGAGACCTACATTTCCTTAGGGCTGGTTTCTGGAGATCATTTTAACCAGTTTGGGCATATGTGTGTGTACAGTTCAGCAGCGTTAAGTACATTCACACTGTTGTGCAAACATTACCACCATGTAACTCCAGAGCATATTTCATCTTGTAAAACTGAAACTCTGTACCTATAAACAATTAACTCTCAGTCCTCATCTCCCCTCAGCCTCTGGCAACCCACCATTCTACTTTCTCTCATTTGATTACCTCACGAGTGGAATCATACAATATTTGTCCTTTTCTGACTCGCATATTTCACTTAGTATAATGTCTTCAAGGTTCACCCCTGATATAGCAGCATGTGCAGAATTTTCTTCATTTTTTAAGGCAGCACAATATTCCGTTACATGTGTATGCTGCAATTTGTTTATCCATTTATCCACTGATGGACAATGGATTGCTTCTACCTTCTGGCTACTGGGAATAACATTGCTATAAACACGGGTGTACAAATATCTGTTCATATCCCCGCTGTCAATTCTTTCTGGGTATATACCAAGAAGTGGAATTGCTGGATCATATAATTATATTTTTAATTTTTTGAGGAACTGCCACATCATTTTCCATAGCCACTGCACCATTTTACATTCCCACCAGCCGTACACAAGTATTCGAATTTCTCCACATCATCACCAACACTTGTTATTTTCTGGTGTGTACACGGTTTTTTTTTTTATATTACCCATCCTAAGTGACGTGAAGTGGTATCTCACTGTGGTTGTGATTTGTTTTTCCCTAATCACTAGCGATGCTGAGCAACTTTTCATGTGCTTATTGGCCATTTTATATCTTCTTCAGAGAAATGTCTATTCAAGTCCTTTTCCCATTTTGAATTGGAGTTTTTTTTTTTGTTGTTGTTGTTGAGTTTTAAGGGTTCTGCCTATATCTTCTGGATAGTAATTCCTTATCAGATGGGTGATTTGCAAATATGTTACCCTAGTCCACACTGTTATTCTGTTGATAGTATCCTTTGATGTACAAAACTTTTACATTTTTATAGTCCAATTTGTCTATTCTTTCTTTTATATCTGTCTCTGGTGTCATATTACTGCCAAATCTAATGTCATAAAGCTTTCCCCCTATGTTTTCTTCTAAGAGTTTTATAATTTTAGGTCTTATGTTTAGGTCTTTCATCCATTTTGAGTATTTGTATATGGTGATATGTAAGGGTCCAACCTCATTCTTTTGCAAAAGGATATCAAGTTTTCCCAGCACCACTTATTGAAAAGACTGTCCTTTCCCCATTGAGTGGTTTTTGCACCCTTCTTGAAAATCATTCGACCACATCCATGAGGATTTGTTTCTGGGCTCTCTATTCTATCCAACAGGTCTATGTATCTGTCTTTATGCTAGTATTACACAGTCTTGATTGATGTGGCTTTGTACTAAGTTTTGAAATAAAAAAGGGTTAAGTCCTCCAATCTTGTTCTTGTTTTTCAAAATTGTTTTGGTTACTCAGCATCACTTTAGATTCCATATGAATTTTAGGATGATATTTCTATTTCTGCAAAAAATATGAGGATTCTGATAGGGATTGTATTGAGTCTGTACATCCCTTTGAGTAGTACTGACATGTTAACAATATTAAGTCACCCAATTCATGAACATGAGATGTCTTTCCATTTATTTATGCCTTCTTTAATTTTTCTCAAAAATGTTTTATACAAGTCTTTCATCTCCTTAATTTCCAAATATTTTATTTTTTGATGCTATTGTACATGGAATTGTTTTTTTAATTTCTTTTTCAGATTGTTCATTGTTAGGGCATAGAAACACAAGGGTGATTTTTACCTGTTAATCTTGTATCCTGCTACTTTGCTGAATTCATTTACTAGTT
>NW_012139080.1:6742166-6743723 GCF_000956105.1 Propithecus coquereli | reverse complement strand
AAAGGTAGTTTCATGTGTCCTAACATGTAATCTAAATGAGTATGCTGTGTTTTTACACATATATTCATACATGTATACCATTCTTTAACTAACCCTAGGAACATACCTTTACAATGTACTGCAATGGCACCCTCAGCATTTTCACAAATATCCAGAAATTCTTTGACAATGGCATCAGTAGGGGTACTGCCATCCGCAAAGAAAAGATCATGGTGATCGAAACCAGCATCCGCAAAGCGTTTAGCATCATACATCCTTTTATTCAGACGAATAACGGTAGTAACATTGTGATTCTTAAAATACGGAATATAAGTCTCAGGAGAATGTTGGTGGTAACCTACATAAAGAAATGCACCAGATATTGTAAATGCAGAAAGAAAATAATAGTTTCACCTGTAATTGGGTGAAGACAGAATCTAGACTGGGATTGAATACCAATTTGATTATAACTGTAAAAAACAAAATAAAGAAAACTTAAAATGCAGGCAGAATGATGCACTGAAATGACCAAGTATGCTTAAATAATTAAGACTTAGCTAAGCTTGGTTTAACTCTTCAGCCTCTTTCAAAAGAAAATACTGGGTGGATACTTTCAATAACAAAACTATATTGGCTCCATAGTTTTGCATACCACTTTCAAGTCTGGATCTTGTATGAGGTCCACAGAAGGCGATAAATCGGTCTGGTATTATCCAATTTAAATCTCCATTTTCTGCTTTCTGCAAAGGGAAGACCAGTACAATTCATTTTTAGACTTAATCTCCTCCCTACCTCTCTGCTCAATATTGAATCTCTGATGGACTTCAAAACTGCTTGCTTTAGCAAAAAATCTGTTTAAACATGACCATGAGACAGGAATCTAAAATTTGCCCTGCAATGAGGGAAGAATTAGTTCCTAATATTAGGTCCTAATAACCTTCTTTTAACATTGTTTCTTTTCTAGAGTAGTCAGCCCTTGGAAAACAGAACCAACTGCTGCCATCCAAATACACTAAATACTTGGTTATTTTATCTGAAAAAGTTCTCAAACTTTTCCAGTATGAGGTATCTGGAAACTTCCCTGTTTTCCTGAATGTCTAACCTGGTTTCCAATAGGAGCAATCTTAACTCCTTGAACAAAGGAGAAAAAACTATCTATTTAGGCTTCTGGCTTCTCAAATACATACTTATCTATTTATAGAGGCACACCTTTCCACCATTTTTCTAACTATTTAATAAATCAAATCAAAAAAATCTCACTAAACCCACCAATTTCACTAAACCCACCAATAAGGTCATAAATATAAACTGATATGTAAAACAGGTTACTTCCTGTTATTAAGTCCTTTAGATTGAGTTACCAATATAATTATAACATAAATATAGTTCAAATTTAACAACAATAGAAACATATCTTTTAATGAAATGGATAATAGAGACTTTTAATCAGAAAGTAGGAGACTTTTGATAGTAGAGAAGGAGAGAATTAGTGATAAAGAAAAACCCAGATAAATTAGCTTTGCAACTGAGGTGTTTATATGTGTACCAAAAAAGGACTAAGAAATAAAATGAGTTTCT
>NW_012139080.1:6724474-6740571 GCF_000956105.1 Propithecus coquereli | reverse complement strand
ACCAGCCTGAGCAAGAGTGAGACCCTGTCAATACTAAAAATAGAAAAATTAGCTGGCCCTATTAGGGCCTATAGTCCCAGCTACTTGGGAGGCTGAGGCAGTAGGATTGCTTGAGCCCAGGAGTTTGAGGTTGCTGTGAGCTAGGCTGACACCATAGCATTCTAGCCCAGGCAACAGAGTAAGATTCTGTCTCAAAAAAAAAAAGAGAGAGAGAGAGAGAGAGAGAACTAAGGCAGCCAGAGTATTCCATACCTGTCCCCTGCCAAAGAACACAGGCTGTTCAGGGATAGGCACATGGTCTAAGCCAGGCTGTGGGAGGCATTCACTGGTCTTCTTCTGGAGCTAAGAATACTCTTTTTTGATTGGTTTGCCAAACTGGTAGATCAAAGCAGCTGGTGGCCATTTCTTAACACTACTAGAGATGGCTGGCCTGAGAACAAAACCAGCTTCATTCCAACTTCTGATACATGGTTGAGAGTCATGCTTGAAGCCACATCTGCTCCTGGACTTTAAATTTATGTAATCCAAAAAGTTTTCCCCTTTGTATTTAAGTTGTTCATGTTTACTGTCTATAACTTGCAACCAGAAGTATCCTGACTTAATACAAACAAAAGGTTGTGATAAAAACAAAGATATTTTCCAGATGTAATTAGATGTATAATCACTATTCACTTCATCATACCCTATCCTAAGGGTTTTACAAACAGTATCTCAATTACTGTACGATAGTTATCAATACTAAAAAATAATTAAACTAAATATTATGAAGAATGCATAGGTGCACACTTCTTCACTCTGAAACCAAGCATCAAATACAGAAATCAACACTAAGAACTGGGACTCAAGAAACAGGAGTAAGAAGATGAAGATGACTTTTTTTACTTTATAAACATCTAAAGTGCTTTCCTGTTTCTTATAGAACAAAATTATTACTTCCGTAAGTAAAATAGATGAATAAAAAAGTTAAAAACAGGAAGGGGAAATTCTGGTCAAAGAATACAAACTTTCAGTTACAAGACAGAGTTCCAGAGATCTAATGTATGTATTGCATACTTGAAATTTGCTCAGAGAGTAGATCTTAAATTCTCATCAGACACATCAAAGAAGGTGATGAGTATGTTAATTAGCTTGACTGTGGTAATCATTTCCCAACATATACATATATGAAAACATTACTTTGTACATCTTAAATATATATAAGTTTTGTTTGTCAATTATTCTCCTCAATAAAGCTGGAGGGGCAAAAGTTTAAAATATTATCCTTGAAGACTTACTTCATAGTGTTCATATTCATCAAGGTTAAATGAGTTGAAATTAAGGAAGCCATACTGCATTGCCTAAAATCCAAAAGAAAGCTTTTAAGAACAAAGATGCAAATAAGAAAACAATGTCCTACCTAAGTTCCTAGTAATAAATATCAGGAGGCAGTCCAAAAAGATATTATATTTAGATTACTTTCCATTGAATAGTTTTCAAAGGAAGTGGGCTGTGCCTTGTAAATGCTTCTAGTATGTGGATATCAGTTATAACAATATTTAGTGAGATTTCATTTTCTATTTTCATTCACCAATCATCCTATCTATACATAGTTAAGTAACCCCACTAACTTTCTAGATTAACTCCACCCATGGCTGAAGATTCAGAAGTTTAGGGTTCAAATATAACACACAATCCGATGGTCTCTAAATAAATAATAAAGTAGAAAAAAACATGGGCTAGTTTATCCCAAACAAAGCCCAAACACTTCATCAGTATCTTCATTTTCAAAATCTTCAGTCTTGAATTAAAAGATCAATGTTCCCTATACTAAAGACAGCTCAGACATCAACATGAAATTCAAAATTCTAAGCAAAAAAATGATTCCTTTAAGAAAATACCAAAAAATTTTCTGTCTTATCCTGTAGCCTCACTCTGTTGCAGCAGGCAGAGTACCCTAAGCAAGATAAGCAGAACATCTATTTCCTGAGACAAGGACAAACAACAGAGAACTGGCAGCCTCTGAGAAGCATCCTCCTGGCTCACTGATCACTGAGCCAGACAGGAGGCAAGCAAGAATTCTTGATCTACAAGGTAGTCTTGGTTCAAAAGGGGGCTCTTATAAACCCAGTCTTCAAAATTTACTAGTGAAATACAAATGCAAAATAAAGAGGCTAGAATGCCAACCAAAAGGTCTTCATTTTATAATATAGTTATTTAAGTACTAATCCCAAAACCAAATCCATGATAAATTTCATTTCCTTGAACTCAAAATACTCAGTATATTTCATGACATTTGGACTAGAGATGTCCCTAACAGAATGATACAAAAAGTTCACAGGTAATTCCTATTTTCCTTTGAATTTTGTAAAGTGATCTTATTGGAAATATACAGCATTGCCAAATGCTGTATACACTGATAAATGTTTCACATATGCAATAATATTCAAAATCAGTCACAAATAAAAAATATTTAAATTGAAAATCAGAAGCTGTTGACCCTTACATAAAACTAAATTTAGTGTGAAAAATGCAATCTTTCATCTGTCATACCAGCTAATTATTAATATAATTAGACTTTAGGTGCAATACTCAATTTAAAAAAACCAAGCCAATAAGTAACAACAGAGACTGCTATACGATATTACAGTAGACCATTTCCAAGACCCTCAAAACTTTTCTTTTTCTCTTTTCAAAGGTGAGTGTGCCTACCTACATTACCCGTTCCCTGGGGCCCATCTGGCAGGGGCTGTGAGTGCAACCAAAGGTGCCATTTACACCTATTGTCATTCAGTCCCCTCATCAAGCTGCCTCAGAGCCAGTGACAACTACCTCAATCAGCTCCATACCCAAAAAGTCCCTGAACTCAAAGCCAAGGGAACTGTGATCCCGTACCTCATTGCCTGATACAGGGAAAAGGGTATACCAATTAGTCTCTGAATTCATATACTAATTAGTCCTCTCATTTTAAGGCAGAAAATTTCTGATAGAATTCCCAGAAAGCCACCGTGATTCATTATATGAGAAGGTAAATCTGGGTTCCTTTTGGCTCTAAAAACACAAGTTACATAAAACCTGAGATGTTGCTGAAGCTTATTTGATTTGCTACTGATTTATGATTCTAGTTTGTTGTGCTGCCCCGACATTCAAGAAAATCCCAGGGCTTGCTGCACTGCTTAACCCCAGGGGGCCCCGTTCATTTAGAATGTGGCACGAAGGATGTTCCCTGGAGTCAAGACAGCAGCCCCGGTTATGACACACAGGAGTTATAGCTGCAAATAGTTTTGACAAAGCAGTAGTGACCCACTTAAATTTTATATAAAACCTGTAACAAACCAAATGGCTATTCAAATTCTGTTGAACTAGAAACTGAATACCCGAAAAAACGAAAATGAAGTGTTCAACAGGTACTGTGTGAGATGTCTATTGTAAACAATATTTGTGGGACTAAGACTTACAAAATACATAAATCAAAGAGAACATGGAAACCAGCCATCTATTTACTTTTTGTATTTCTTTTGAATCACAACATTCTCAAAACCAATTCTGGACCTAGAATCTAATTTCATGACAGTCTCTTACTGTCCTCTTTTTTAAGTGGCTTTCCCCCAACTCATGCATAGAAGCGCTCAGATTTTCAGAATAAACTGTTCCTGGTTTCGCTAGCTTTAATGTTAGTTGGGCAATGGAATACCTCTGTCATCATACACATCTTGGGAGAAATTCTTACAAAAAGATCTTTGGGGTAGAAGGCCTAGTCCTCCCTTGGACTATAGTTCTCCAACACAACACTAGCAGCATCCTACAAGTCACTTACCTTCTTTACTGCATGAAAACAGTCAAGAAGTGTAACGTAGAAATTGCAACTTCCATAGGCAGCATCTCTGAAATTCCAAAAGTATGGAAATACTTAGCTTAGTTAATTTAATTTTCTGTTGCAAACTTACCTTAAGACAGAGCTGACCAGAATTTAAAATCATACACTCAGAAACATTCTCAAAAAAAAGAAATCTTCCCTTTTGGTTTTTAAATAACGGATAAGTCGATTAAAAATTTCACTGCAGTTTCTACCCATTCCAATAGGTACTGTTTTATGGGTCTGGATCAATAATGACACTTCCCTAAATTTCAAATGATCTCTCTGGATCATTTTTGGTTTTGTCAGCTGAGCTTCCTTCTTGAATTCAACTAATCAATAATACCTATCTCTCCTCCTAAAAGGGCAAGGCGTTTACACTTTTCTTTAAACTAGAAAATACCATACCAACCATTACCACAAAAGATTGCTTTTTGATTTTGTATGTATGTATGTAAGTATGTGTACCTAGGTATGCCTGTATGTGTGCGTATTTCCTTCCAAGTAGGAAAAGAAATGTTGAGAAATCAAGGTAATATTTGAAATACTAGGCACAACGTCATAAGCATTTTGCTCCTATCATTACACTAGGACTTTTAAGAATTTAACTGGATAACTTTTTTCTGATTCTTAAGGGACAATAATAGTACCAATGAAATTACAGGAACTAAGGAGTCAACTCACCTTCCGTACAATCATTCTATTCTTGAGAAAGTACTTAAATTAGTTTACTGACAACTCCACCCAAACACTGCATCAATACATATCAGTAATCTTACCACATATCTCTTAGTATCAGGTAAGATATTTGTCCAGATAAATAAGACACCCCCCACTCTTCCCCTTTTTGGCTACCTTAAGCCATTATAAGATGAAATTTTTTGGAATTAGGCAACATAAAAATTAATTGAATTATGATTAAGCTAGGCACACCAAACAACTGTGCCTATCTGAATGTTACTCCATTTGCTCCTGGGTGGAACAAGGTTGCTACTGGAGCCATTGTTAAGTGCCTGCCTTGGTTGGCTTTTCACACTAATATCTCTTACTATGTAGTAAGAATATTCAACAAATGTTAGCATGAAAAATTAAATTGCACATTTTAAACTTTTAATTCTTGCCCAAACCTTAAGGGTTGAGACCATTAATTGTAGCAACATTAACAATAAGAAAAACAAAGGGCATCCTTTTCAGCCAAAATAGTCTTCGATGCTACTGACTGAGCTGGTTAGAATTACTGAGCTAATGTTAGCCTTCATGAAGACTGGACACAAGGTTTATAAGACATCATTTTTGTTTTGTAAGTTTCTGAATTGAAAAGCTTCTCTTCTAAATGCTAGAAAAGGCCTCTATTCAACCTAGAAGACGAAGATGTTACCAATAGCTATGGGCAATATTCAGAGAGGAAAAACACAACGATCTTCAGCAGAGGTACCCAGGCCTGCAGCATCAAGATCACCCCAACTTGTCAGAAATGCAAATTCTCAGACACCACTCCACATTTACTGAACCAAAATCTCTAGGGGTAGGACCAGGTAATTTGTGTTTCAACAGGTCCTCTAAGGTGACTGTAACGCATGTTCATGTTCATGAACCACTGACCTACAGAATCAACACAAATACTTGTTTTGTAGAAATAGTGTTTTCATGGAATAAGGAACAATTTTAGATAGAGAAGCTAAGGTGGAAAAATGAAGCAATTTAGCCTAAACCAAATCAAAATTACCAATGGAAATATGGCAAACTCTCAAATAGGACCCTAATGATTTTAATCATGTTGCCTCAGTTAAGTTATTATTGCCTCAGTTAAGTTATTATTATCTTCTTAACCTACTCATAATTCTTTTCTGGTCAAGTTAAAGGCATGTTGAACAGTCTCCGTAACAATTTTAAGCATTTATTCAATGTATTTTTTTGAGAACCTACTATGAACCAAGCCCCACTCCAGTCAGTGATGATCTGACAAGCTTTTGCTCTGGGATCCACCCAAGTCCTACCTCATACGTCACACTACTTGGATATACAACAGGAATCTTTCTATTCACTCATGTTTATTTCATTAATGCTTCCAATTTTAAACACACTCACATCTCCTTCCTCCCACTTGAGCAAGCAGGCTTCTTCAAATAGGCAGAATAGCAACTCTGAGTCTGGATATAGACTCAGTCTGGATATAGACCCTGTGGCTGAGGACAGGGGTTGGGCGGACACCACCTTGTTGTTAGGATCATTTAACAAACTTGGAAAACCAGATGGGATCAATAAAGAGGTACTGCTTAGAAACTGCAAAACAATGTCAAATACTAATTTTAAAAAATGGTGGTTTTCATAACAGCTTGTATTCCTAATGGCCCAAAACTGCAAATGACCCAAAAATCCATCAAAAGGACAATGGACAAATAAATTGTGGTATATTCATAGACTGAAATGCTACAAAAGCAATAAAAAGGATGAACTACTGATACTCGCCACGACATGAATAAATCTCATAGACATTATGTATTTAAAATCCAGATGCCGGCTCCCCAAAATGTACACCATATGATTCCAGTTATGGGACGCTCAAAGGCAAGCAAAGCTAAATGATGTTGGTTAGAAGTCAGAGTAGAGGTTAGTTGGGGGGTGATGACTACCTGGAAAGGAGCAGGAGGGAATCTTCTGGGGTGACGGCAAGGCTCTGTATCTTAAACTGTGTGGCGGTCACAAAGACATATGGAAAACTTTACTGTGCTGTATACTTAAGATTAGCGTTTTCTAAAATTGTATTTAAGTTATATGTCAACTTAAAGATGGAGGGACGAATAGTCAATGTTAGCTAAGGGACAAGTATTTTGTATGCAGGATGTCACTTCATCCTCACAACTCCTTTAGGGAGATTTTATTATTGTTCCCATTTATACGCCAGGAGACCAAGGCTCAAATTTGTAAAGGACCACAGAGATATTAGTGGCAGAGCTGAGAACCAAACTCCCATCTATCTGACGTCAACAGTTAATAGTCAAGCTATTAACAACTCTGCAATACTATCTCTCAAGAAAATAAAAAGCAGAGGCAAAAAAAAAATCAACTAAGAAACAAAGAGTATTATAGATAATACCAGAGAACAGAAATATATGCTCTTCATAACAATGATCCTAAGGTATCAATAAAATGTTAAACTACATTTTATCCTATTTTTCATGCAGACACACAGAGAAATATTTAACATAATTCACTAAGAAATCATATATATGCACTCTTTTAAATTCAACAGTTAAGGAATTGTATTTAAGTTAAATTGAATCTAATTAAATATTGCTATGGAACATAAAAAAGTTGTTTACTGTAAATGAATGCCATTCTTTCACAACCTCGTTTGCAATATTTTTTTAGTTACATTTACTCTAACACTCCTGTCAAGGATAAAAAGAATGTAATGCCATTTCTATCAAAATATTCTCAGGCTTTATTAATCCTCATTGGTCTACTTTCTAATTAGTAAGTTCTACAGAACTTACTAAAATGTGATGAAGCACCAAACTTAAAATTTTAAGTCCATGATAGGCTGATATTTTTGTAAAATGCAATAAATATGAAATACAATAATACAATAGTCTTGTACTATTACATATCCACAATGCAATAATCTTATCTTTGTAAATAAAATGCAAAATAGAAAATAATACAAGCCCAAATTCATTATTTGATTCCAAAAGCATAAAATTACTCTACTGAATAACTATAAACATATCTAAAATCTTATTCTCAATTTCTGTATTTATCTCATCACAGACTAGTAACGAAATGTTCACACTCTGGCACCAGTTCACACTTTGAGAAACACGGCTTCAGGTTAATCAAATACCTGGCATCTATGACTGAAGAGATTCAAATTTCACAAATCTGAATGGTTTCTAGGTAAGTCCAATTTTACAGAGAATTACTTACTGATGCTCTTGGGACCAGAAGTAACTAATTAACTAACTCCATTTCTCAATGCCAAACTTCAATAATTCTAAACACAGGAATAGCAATAAGCAATGTTTATTCTATTTTTGGCACCTGTATTTAAATTAATGCAAAACAACTTTTTTCACATCAACAGTGTTCCATGGATCCTTGGATTATGTGAAAGGTGTGAACTTATTCATAATTCAGGACCTTGTGTTGAAAACTGTAAGAATCACATTTTAAAGGATTACCATTATAAAGAAGAGTTCTGTACAACAAAATTATCACTATGTATCAAGAGATGGCCAATGTGCCTGGGATACAGGGACCACAAATATTTACAAGCATTTCTTCTAAAGGAAGTTTTGTGGCTGCTGTTACATTATAGGTTGAGAAGAGAACGGCGCACCCTCCAGTTTAGAAGATGCTCTCTTCCCTTCCTACCCACCTCAAATATCAGAATACTTAAGGTGATCCATGAGCTAGCAAGAAAGGGGTGATACTGGGTTCAAACCAATTCTAATTTGCTAAATCACTAATATAGTCTTTAATGCAATATATTACTGAATTCTTCAGATTGTCCTGACAAATTTCTATTTCATGGAGTAAGTCCACAGAAAGTCCTCTGCAGTTATTTGCAAAGGAGATTCTGCCAATAATTAGGAAGACCCATCCCAAAGCTCATCCACAATAAAGTCAGATTCATAATCTCCGTATCATTAAATTAGGCATTCGAGGTATATGTAACAATCCTAAAACAATGAACTAATTTGTGAATAGAAGAACAATGCGGTATTTGAAATTATCAATAAACTACGCAATGAGTACCATTATTTCATACACTTATTACCCCTTAGGGCACCACATAAGTATTCAGATCACACAGCATGGTCAAATATTTTGATAAATAAGTAGAGAAACTTTTAGAACTTAATTTGATTTACAGAAGAAAAAAAGTTTTTTCAAAATATCTTCAACACAATCACATGGCAAGTTAGAGAGGAGGATGTCATTCCTGTAAAGACATCGCTACCTACCACCTCTATGACACAGCTGCTTGGCTGGTTTTTCTGGAAGTGGTACTACATTAGCAACCTCACCCTCTATCTCTGCTGGCTGTGTCCCTAGAAAAAAGAGGTTCATTTTTTGTCCCAGAAAGTAACTACTAATTATTGGGAAAATGTATTTCTTAACTCCTCAGGAACCAAACTCCTCGGTGGTAGTTTTTAGTAATTCTCACCTGATTATAAAGCCTAGTTTTCATCAGTGGCCGTTCTCAACCAGGGGAGAGTTTGCTCCCCATCCCCCACTGCCATTTTGGGGGCGGGGAGGGGGTGCATTTGACAATGTCTGGAGGCATTTGGGGTTTTGACAATTAGGATGGAGGTGGGGATGTTACCGGGCAGACGCCAGGGATACTGCTAAACATCCTACAATGCACAAGACAGCCTCCCATGACAAAATGTCAGTAGTGTCACTGTTGAGGAACCTAGATCTGTGGTGTCATTTGCGCCCACCCTAAAATGACTATTTACCAGATCTTCTTTTTTCAGAAACAACTACCAATATATTTCTGGCAAGATTAGATGAATCTACCACATCATTCTTATATTTACCTGAAAGGAATATAGGCTGTATCTCCAAAGATTAATATTCTATATGCTTCTTCTGGAGTTCTCCCCAAATATATAACCTACATTTGAAGAGAGAAGAAAAAGGCAATTTACTCCTAAATGCAGATACAGTGCTCTCACTGCAAAGTAAATTTTGTCAATTTCCAGCCAGTCAGCTGGGTTCTCCAGCCTTCCCAAGGACCCTATGAGTCACTCAGTACCCTGTCAGCGGATTCCTTTTTTGTTTAAATCTGCCATTGCTGGTTTCTGTCGCTTGTAATATGAGCCCTGACTAACAACTGTTCACAGGAATCTTCTCTGGTAGGAAGCACAGCACTTTTAAAAAAAGATTTTCCAATTCAAGATGTTAGACTAAGCACATGCTTGCAATGTCACCTCCTTCCTGAAAGTCCACTGAAACGACAGTTAAGAAGCCTAGGGGAGATGGGGTGGGGGTTGGATTGGGGTGAGGTGGAAAGAAACACAAAGGCAGTACAAAGGTTTTGACCAGCTCCATCCATTTAGGTTTAAGAACTTAAAACTTAAGAACTTCTTTTGTCCTTAGAACTTTGTGATGCTTCAATTTTCATCTGGGAAAATACTTTAAGTACATTCCTTAGCATGTGAGGTCCACAGTTGGTATTCCTTGCATTTCCAGAAATTTCTTTTTCCTGCCTTGACATTCATTGTTTCTTTGCATAGGATTTTTGGTCTGTAGTCATTTTCTCTCAATAGTTTACAGACATTGTCTCAATGTTTTCTCATTTCTAGTGTTACAGAAGTATTTCACTAGTCTAAGTCCCTGCTCCTCCTCCTTCTCCTTACAAGTAACTTGTTTGTTTAGAAACTTAGAGTTTGAGAATTTCACTGGCATCTCCCCACATAAATCATCCCCCATTCTCCATTAAGTTGACCTGAGACTTCCGAATCTTCCTGAAGGGCACGTTCAACTCACATACAGTGGGCAGGGGAGTGGGGCATACAGCACTAGATTTGGTGTATATATTATTACCAAAATTAGGTTAAATTCTAAAGCTTATTTTGGAAAAATATATTTTAGATTTTACTAATAAAAAAGAAATCACTAGAAAAGTTAATTACAAACTTTTTATCTCCATTACTTAACATCGTATTAATATATGTGACCTGTTTCCTCAACCAAATTATAAGCATTCTGAAGTGAGGACCCCGTCTTACTATTTCATTATATATGGAGTCTGATTCATTCACTACTTCACTGAACTCAAATCTCCCTAAAATAGTTAGGAAATTTAAATTATTTGATAAAAAGCTGACATAAATGTAAAATATTATTGGATCAAGAAAAATTATTAAAAAATCAAAGACCTTTGAAACTTAGAAAAAGATATATCCTAAAACTAGTCATAAGAGTTGACTTAGCTTCCAGAGGGCATGTCATCAATTTTCTGTTTTAAGACTCATAAATGGAAATTCTTCCCAATGTCTCTAGCTTGTTTCTTAATATGATTTCATCCCATTTACTCTAAAAAAAAGTATAAAACTGTAGTTAACGCTACAGAATCTTCAAACATTTATCTACAGCAGCATATGAACCTACAAAAGGTCTAACAAAAGAACAATCAATTCCAAGAATAAAGAAATATTTTATTAAATCTTATCTAACAGTCAACAAATTTTCAAATACAATATTACTGACTTATAAGATTGTAAGTTATCATGAACTAACCACAAGAATATCATCGATAATCTCAATAAATGTTTGTGAAACTCATTTGTCCCCACCTTACTTGCTCTACATCTCCTAAGCATCAACCTATCAATTGACTTCCTATTTTATTACTATTTATTTGGAAAAACAGCATAACAACTACTTCATGAAAATTTTAAAACTTTTAAAATCCAGCCTGTATTTTCAAATTCCCTCATTCTCTCCTGGTCTTCAACATGTCTCCTCCCTCTTCTAAGACTGGATAACATCAGTACAGTCTTTTCTTTTCTCCATTCTATTTTAGGACTTCCTAGCAGATCCCCTCCCAAAAAACACCCCTAAAACTAACTAAATAAATAAAACCCACCTTGAAGCCAATGAGGGTGAAAACAGGGTTTGATTCATTTTTGTATTGAAATGAAATCCAGAGACCTGTTTAAGAATTCCTTTAGGTTTCTAAAGACCTTCTCTCAAATTATACAAATTTTTCCTTAAGCACCAATTAAGATAATTCTTCCTGCTTAAGATTGGAGTTCTTTGGTTTCTTTAATTACTAAAATTGCAATAGTATTATTTCCTTTTAATTTTCAAAACAAAAATAGTCTCTAATACATTAAATAACTGTGGGTCAGCCTTGGAACACAAGTTCAATTCAAAGAACACAAGAACAATGTAACATTTTTTCTTACAGGGGAAAAAAACCCTAAATTCCTGATAATGAACTTCAAAAAGTTGTAATTTAAAACTCCAGCTGGGGATGCCTGTATATAAATAGATAATACGAAGCATACTGAGATAAACCCAAGAAAATTTACAGATTCAGAATAAATCCATTTACGTAACCATCAAAGAAATATTTGCTACCAATTGATAATTTTTGCTTTTACATCTACTCATCTTCCTAATTCAAAAGGCCTTCCCAAATGAAATACTAATAATTCTAAATGTGTTACTTAAGAAGAACCCTATAAATGGCTCCTAAATTAACACAAATTCTGAGCTTAGTAAACTCTAGATCTATGCAATTTTATGATCTATCACTGTGCTCCTGGCAATATGGACCATAGGCACTTCTCAAATTCTTTTGGTATATTTCATGAGAAGCTATGCAAATGGTATGCCCACTCTAATTCCATAGTGCTATTTGAAAGTAGGAAACAACAAATGATGACCAAGAGAGATAATAAACAGCTGTGATAGCCAGCTTCTAAGACAGCCCCAAAGATTCTTATATCCTGGAATTTCTACCCTCATGTGGTCCCCCCTCCCACAATGGACAGAGTGCCCGCGTGGAAACATAGGACACTGCAGTAATAGCAGAGTGTAAATTCTGAGACTAGATCACAAAAGATGTGGCTCCTGCCTTGCTTTCTTAGAACCCTCACTCTGGGTAAAGCAAGCTGTCATTCTGGGAGGCTACTCAAAGCAGCCCACGTGGTGGGGAGCTGAGGCCTCCCGCCAACAATCAGCACAAACTTGCCAGGTATGTGAACAAGCCACCTTATCAGTGGACCCTCCAGATGACTGCAGCCTAGACAAGATCCATCCGGAACCAGGCCGGACCCACTCAAGTCAAGCAACTCCCAGAAACCTAACCCACAGAAACGGATTGAGTTTACTGTTATTTTAAGTCACTACATTTTGGGGCAATTTGCTGTTATCTATTGCAGCAATAGATAACACAGTAGCACACTCAACAATGAGGAAATGACAAGTGCAGATGTGTGGCTTAAGAAGCATAAGTAAGACCCACTTGTCTCTCTTGGATAAAGAATCTCTCTGAAGGAGCAAATAGCAATCTCACCAGAAGAATAAGATATTGTGATAGAAACTAATTGAAACGTCTGTAGTGGTTTTCAAACTCATAGTACAAGGTTATTTTTGCTGAACGAAACCTGGGAGGTACTCAATTAGCTGTGGATGGATGAATAAGTAACTGAAGCAAAAAGATCACAACTCGATCATTTATCATTTCAATTCTGATAAGCCAGGCCTCAAATAATAAAAGCCCAATTAGACATGTGTTTCTTATTTCTATTCTTATATACAACATTTTGAAGCTTTACTTATATACTTAGAGAGACTCTGGTACAGTTTAAAAACCAAAACACTACACAAGTCATCACATTCTAGAGTTAACAACAACAAAGGGTATTTAAATTCCAACAACAAATGTGGCAGCCTGAGAAACCAGCAAACTATTTTCAAATATTCTTCATGGAGAAATGTCACAATGTTTTAGCATTTAAAAATTCTCGTGACTATTTTCACGTATCTGCCAGAAGATACAGTCTTTCCTATGCCAAGAGCTTGATTGATTTAAAAAAAAAACTTTCTCCAGATTAACACAGAAAGCTCATGAATCAATGCCAGTTGGAAATAAGCTTACGAAGTCAACTGCTAAATAAAAAAAGGTGAGCAAGAGCAAGAATATACATAACAATTTTATGGAATAAAATAAATAAATAAGATAAAATCACTTTCACAGCTCCTACGCAAGCACTGGTAAAAAAAAGAAATTCTAAGTCATTTTAAAAAAAAATCAGATAGCCTTACATTTCCATAGTTTTACCTTTTCAAATTACCTTTATTTATATATAGAGTAGGTATATAGTAGGTTAGTACAATGATCCTTAATTTAGGCAGAAAGAAGCAGGAAGTCCAGAGTAGCAAATACCCATTTACTGCGGCCAGACAACTAATAAAAATGAGTGACCTGGCCCTGGGAATAAGTGCACATGGCACATACTATGTGAGTGGTAGGGATGTTTTTTTTTTATTCTTGATTTTTTAAATGAAATCTCCTAATTTTTAAACATTGAGAAAAAAACTCCACAACTAAAAATACTCTGTGAGTTACTATCATAAAACTGGCAGGCTACTACTTTCTAAACTGTGGCATTAACTGCTCATCTAAGATCACACTGCTTGTTATTGATGGAAGAGGTCAGACTGCTCAGGCCTTATTTATAGACAAGAAGCCATACTATCTAAAACAAGGGCTGAAACAAGGACGGAATCCAAAATTCCAGAAAGCTTAATAGATCTGGGGTAAAGGATCATAAATGGTCTGAGGGCCATTTCTCTTCCCTGGTTCCCAAAGTTAGTACCACCCAGGAAGTACCACAGGCAGCTGAAATGCCAGTCAGGCTCACTCGGGTGAAGAGGGAAGTAAAACTGTGATAAGAGTGGCTGTCGCGCCACAGGGCCATCCCTTCTCTCGGCTCAGCTGGCCTCATGCTACCTAGCATCTGGCTGTTATTTAGAGCAGCCTGGTTGCTGTTTGCCCTGCCGTTCACAGGACACCCAGGAAGGGTGTTTACGACCTCATTCTATCCTCTGGCCTCTGTTGCCCCATCTACTGAACTGGATGCTCCCACTGCTTCCAGATCCTCTGCTCAGTCCTCTGCTCCCTTAACTCCTGCCTGATCCCTCCCTCCTGCAGCCACCTTGACCCAGCACCAGCCACTAGGTCCAAAATAATTAAATCATTAAAAAAAGAGGGACCATAGGTTCAAAAGATCATCATTAAGTAACAAATTAAGTCCCTGAGCTCTTTTCAGAGCAAAGGCAATCTCAACTCAATGCAATGTAGGATCCTACTTATAGGTTGCCGAGTCAGGAATTCCTAGAACTAGTATCCTAATTTTCAACATAAAATCTTACAAGGTAAGCTGTTCTAAAGGCTACAAAAATTGCTTAAAAAGAAAACAGAGTGATAAATCTTAAACCAGAAACCTACACATTGCCACAATTAGTTCTACCAAAGTAAGCTATTAAACATTAGAGGAAAGCAAATTTGTAAGCTTTGTGCCAACAGTTTGCTTGTGTCATTTATTTTACATACAGGATGATTTGCATTTATTTTACACACAGAAAAATGTTAGAAATGATGGTTAATTTTCCTAGCTAGCCCTTGGAAGTACATTTAACCTATGGAAGAGCTGAATACTATATATCTGAAGAAAGTATATATGCTGTGGAAGGAATATGTAACTAAAGTTGACCACCAGTAAAACAGAATGGTAACTCTTAATTTAAAAAGCAGATTTAAGGTATAATAAAGGTAGGCAGAACCAGGAAAAAAGAAAGAGTATGACACTTAGTGAATGACTAATTTGTGCCAGACACTACCTAAAATGAAATTAAAAGCCAGCTCACTCTGAACCCAAGCCCCTAATATAGAACAGCCTCTTCTAAATAATTTTTTTTGCAACTAGTAGAAATCATTGTTTACTCCTAGTACTGTACTAATACACCGCCTTCATTATAAAGTACACATACAAAAGTTTTTAAAAGATAAAGGAACAATTATTTCTAAAATGAATTATATATTATAATTGTGCTTTAAAAAATCTATTTATTGGCTGGGCCAAAGGTAGTGGTTATCTCAGTTGATTGTTCACAGCGCCAGATCGAGCTCCTTGTTCTACTTTCTCCCCCTTCTCACTACTGTACTAGTAGTCTAGTACTAGTAGACTAGTACTTGACTAGTCTAAAAAACTAAAAACTTTAAGATTCTTAAAAAACTGTTTATTAAAATGTTAGTGTGATTGATACATTTCATTTTCTGAAACATGGTTAGGTGCAGCTATTTCAATTCCTTTTTTTTTTAATTTTAGCATTATTATGGGGGTACAGATGTTTAGGTTACGTATGTTGCCCTTGCCCCCCCTCCCCAAGTGCTATTTCAATTCTTGATTTTAATAGTTGTCATAACTGAAAAAAGAAACTTTACCATGATATGTAAATGCAAATGCAGTGTGTCACTGGCTGAGCTCACCAAATGATTACATTCATATTTTAATCCCACCCAGCAACGATGTACATTTAGTTAAGTAACTTTCCAACTTCCCAAACGCTAATGAGATGTTAAAAACTAACAGGAAAGTACTGTACACTTAAAAACATATTTAGCAAATGAGTTCAAAACCCATTGAACGTTTGTTTAGATAATTTTACAACAGGTTGTAAAATTCTGTCTCGTGTCTATTAAAACAAGATCTTACTTTGAAAACTGGTAATTAAAGGG
>NW_012139080.1:6657242-6723369 GCF_000956105.1 Propithecus coquereli | reverse complement strand
TATATATATACAAGGGAATATTATTCAGCCATAAGTAAGAAATGGAATTTTGTCATGTGCAGCAACATGAATGGAGGTCATTATGTTAAGTGAAATAAGCCAGGCACAGAAAGACAAATATCACATGTTCTCACTCACATGTGGGAGCTAAAAAAGTTGATCTCATGGAGGTAGAGAGTAGAATGAGGGTTACCAGAGGCTGAGAAGGAAGATGGGGATGAAGAGAGGTTGGTTAATGGGTACAAACATACAGATGGAATAAGTTCAAGTGTTCAATAGCACAGGAGGGTGACTACAGCTAACAACTTACTGTATACTCCAAAATAGCTAGAAAAAAAGATTGGGAATGTTCCCAACACAGAGAAATGATAAACGTTAAAGGTGATGGATATTCTAATTACCCTGATTTAGTCATTACACATTATATGCATGTATCAAAATACCATATATACCCCATAAATATGTACAATTACGATGTATCAATAACAAATGTAAAAAACTGAATTGGTAAACATAAAACATATAGCATGTACACATGTTTGCACATATACACATACATGTGTACATGTCCTGCTTCTATAAATATAAAAGCTTTTTTTAACAGAGATTTTTCTAAATTTTTCAAGAGTGCAAATACAGATTTTGTACATGACATCATTTTTACAACAAAATGACAAAACAAAATTTCGAACTTTTATTTTCAAAGGGCTCTTTTAACTATGAATGTTTAGAAAAGCATCTACTTTTCCACTTAAAATTTCACCTTTACTTTAAAATGACAGGGTATGTACCACCACCCGAAATCTGGCTTGGTGACAGCCACTGACTTATCACAGAACAGGGCAGCAACCATACCATTTTGTAAACCAATATGGTACATTTATCTTTTTGTAAAAAAAAGAAAAAAGCACAACTCTAGTTATCTTTTATATTCTTCAACTCTTTTACAATGGTGCAAAAAGGTTTTAGCTTCACTCTAATTTGTTATCAAAGATTCTACCTTCCAGATAGTTGACTAGGTAAAGCCATTTATCAGACCACATGAAGTGTAATACTTTGAAATATAGTAAAGACAAATGAATAGTCAATTCACTCTTCTGACTCCTTATGACACACAACGGCACCATCTGATGAAAGGACGAAAGGACTAATCCACGATTGACACATCAGTCCCAATCCCAATCCATATTTTAAGTATTTGTGAAGCCTCACCTCTCCTGCTTTTAAAATGAAAAATAAACAGAAGTACTAACACTTTATTTCCAAACCCCAAAGGATTATCTCACACCCTCTCCCCACCCCGCATTAGGTCCTTTTGAATACAGAAGAATGAATGGAACAAGATTCCTTTCAGAAGCCTAGAGTCTAAGAGCAGGGAGAAAGATAAATAGAGTCAGTCCATTTGGACTATTTCCTTTCTAACAATTCTTTCTCCAGGTTTTTCGCTGTTGTTTTACTATTATCACGCCAAATCAATCACTAAAAAGCCTTACTGTCTCCAGAATTCCTCAGGAATTCCAGAAAAGGTTATCAAGGCTGCAGATCAACTTACAGGGAATTACCACCCATCTCTACAAATCTTTAAACACAAGATTTAATAGTCTTCAACCAGATCAAAGCTTCCCTTACTTTGATGTTTATCTTTTGAGGCATCCATATTGCATCTTGCCATCTTGCCACTCCTTTCCTACTTTTTAATAAATTTCCTTTTCTTAGAAGTTTTTCTCCTGCTCCCCGCCTATCATCACTTCAGCCACCCAGCAATGCCTGCAAAGGCTTTTGTCACAGCCAAGAGCTGCAATCCTTCTGCCAACCTCCAACCTGGCTTGTAACGGGCAAGCATATGTCCAGATTTGCTAACCTGGCACTTCCCTAACCAATCAAATCAGCACTACCCCAAAAGTGCAAAATCTTGCAAGGGTTTCTAAATCTTACATTAACGACAGAAAAATTAACTTCCGTATGCCAAAATACAACCATGAACAAAGTCAAAACAAAGTCAAAAGGCCAACACCAAACTGGAAACAAATATGCCAACAAATTTTGAATAAATATGCCAAAGTAGTTATCACTAGTAGTTAAAAGATAGGAACAAAATTTTAAAAGAATAATTTCTTATTTATAAAATTATCAAGTGTTCTGTTTTTGTTTTTAAGACGACTCTGAGGTCCCACCACACCCACAGCCACCTTCTGAGGGGTTCTTTACAATGAAGTCACCGCACCTGGCTCTTCACAGACCCAGCCTTCTCAGACACATCTCATCTGACCAGAGACACATGACTGACGCAGAAGCAGCCCAGGCCACGCCGTCTGCTTTGGGAGCTGTGCTCAGGAGCACTGCCTCTCAGACGGAACTGCTCCGGCATCCAGATTTCCTCCCGGGCATATGAGGGCAGGACCCACAAGGAAGAGTTAGCACTTTTACTGTCACACCAAGGGCCATTTTCCAGGGGTACCTTTAATACCGTATGAACCCCAAGAATTCTGGTTATGTCCTTTTTTCTATAAAGCTGTCATGATTTACTTTAATCCACAGGGTTCCCCTCCTCAGTGACTGGTCAAATAAGGGGACCAAATGTCCCAGTTAAAACACCCACCTCTCTGTACTCTTTTTCTTTCTTGGGGCCCTGCATACACTTTTCTTTTTCTTTTCTTTCTTTTTTTTAAGGACTTTACTCCAAGCACAAGAAACACCAAAAAAACCAACATCTGGATAAGCTTTAGAAACCAAATTTTAACAGACATAATCTATAACCCCTGTTTCATACTTTCAGGGATGATAATAATAGTTTTCTGAGAAACACTTCTTTCAACTACCTTTGTGAGCACAAACAGGAAAACAAAACAAACAAAAAAGACCTTAATCGCTGCTGTTAATGATATACCTTAAACATAAAAAAGAAAATTATTAAATGTTGAGGTGCAATTTCAACTAGTACCATCAACTTTTGGTCTAATCTTTGTAAATTTCAGATTATCAAACTATATTCCAGAAAATAATTTTTAAAGGGGGGTAGGCATGACAGGGTCAAGTGGTAAGCTGAAAGTGAGGAAGAAAGAACTTATCCAAAGAGATCCCCAAAAAAACCCCTTTTAAATTTTATCTAGGACAATAACTATTACACCTATGGTGGTATGCGAGTGGAAGAAAAATCCCCTAGCTATTGCTTCTCCACTGAACAGAGTAGCTAGCCTCCTTACCACCAAAGAGACCGGGGGTCCTACTTTGGAGGAGCTCTTAGCTGACTCAAAAAACTGCAGCTTTAGGTTCTCCCACAGATGAATTCACTAAGTTATAGATAAAGTTTGATCCTTTATATTTTTTCAATTTTTTGTAGAGACAATGTCTCACTATGGTGCCCCAGCTGGTCTAGAACTCCGGGCCTCAAGCAATTCTCCCACCTTGGCCTCCCAAAGTGCTGGAATTACAAGCATGAGCCACTATGCTCAACCTGGTTGACACTCTTTAAAAAAGCATAGATAATGACAAATAAATGAAACTCGTAACTCTTACGTAAATACTGTTATTGCAAAGTATACTTCCAATGATCCAAATAGAACACATAGCACATCATGGCGTATGTAATCAACATATGTTCACCCACTTTCCTACTGACACACCAGTGTCTTCCTGCTAGATGTTTTGATGAAAACGGGGATGACCTTAGTTAGGAAAAAACTGCTTATATTCAAATTTTATAAAGCATTCATATGATGTACTTTTATTTTTGTTTTAATCAATACTGGTCCTGTCCCTAGTAAAATGATTTTATAACTCACTAAATGAATCACGAGTTAATAAAAACTGCATTGGGGAATTATTTTCTAACCTTAACAGCGATAACACAAACTTTTTTCACAGTAGTTGGGCAAATTTGTTTTTAAATAGATTTTTTTTAGGGCAGTTTTAGGTTCACAGCAAAAAAGTGGAAGAAGGTACAGAGATTTCCCATATACCCCCTTCCCCCACATATGCACAGCCTCCCTGAATTGGCCAATTTTTAAATATCAAAACATGTTCTTTCTGAAAAGAAGTCAAGACATTATCTTAGGAAAAGAAATTTCAATATTCCAATCACAAATGTAAAGAACTACTGTTGGGTGCATTTTCACTAAAACATTAGGAAAGTAAATACTTACCATATAACATCCAACAAGGAAAGCAGCATTTGCTTGTTTTCTCTGATCAGAGCCAGTAAAATGAATAATTTTCTTCCTTAACATTGTAATGGACTGCATAAAAATAGATAGCTGTTAGTATTTTCTTTTTAATTTCAAGTTTTTTAAAATTTTGTTTTGATGAAGACAAATTCCATACTCACACATATAAACATTCACATTGCAAGACCTTTAAAAGATTAACATTGATACTGAAAAATACCATGTACCTTCCCAAAAAAGACATTTTCTGGGATGAGAATAAACATATAATTAAAGGTAGAGGGGAGGAGACATGAATATAGATGCACAGCGGCAACCTTTATGTCACCAGGAGGGTTTCATGGAAGACAATTTTTCCATGGATGGGGGCAGGGGCAGGGAGGTGGGTGGGAGCAGCTGTAAATACAGATGAAGCTCTGCTTGCTCACCACAGCCGCTCATCTCCTGCTGTGAGGCCTGCTGTGAGGCCTGGTTCCTAACAGGCCTCGGACCAGTACCAGTCCAACACCCGGGAGGGGGGGCAGGGGCGGGGACCACAGGCATTAAGCATGGACTACGTCTGAAAGAACACATGAGAAGCTGGAAAGGGTGGTGGGAGAGACCTTTTCTTTCCTTTTCCTACTGTTTGATTTTTGAAAAAATCTGTCACAAAAACCTTTAAATTAAAACAAAAAGGTATACAGCACAGGGCAAAATTAATTCATGCTGTTAAATCAGGATAGTGAGTTAACTGTAACTGAGAGAAGGCACAGGTGGGCTCCCCTGGGGTGCTGCTAATGTTCTGTTCTCGATCTGATGATCAAGACAATTATCTATGTCTTTTCAGCCTGTGAAAATTCATTGAGTTCTACATCCATGATATGCACATGTTTCAGTATGCATGCATGTACTTCAATAAAAAGTTAAAAAAAAAAAAACGATATGAAATTTAAAATAAAAGGAGCACATGATTAGTTAGCACTTCCCCAGCTGTATTTCACTAACCTGAATAGAAAGAGATACAGGTCAGGATAAGGAACAGGATAAGCACATATTTCTTGGCTAGTCTAAGTCAATGCTTTGGTATTTTAATGTTCTAGTGTTTCAATGATAAAGGTGTACGTATTTCCCCTTAATTATTTACATGGAGTATGAAATCCAAATTTATTTAAAAAACAAAACAAAACAAAACCCAGGCTGGCCAGAGTGCAATGCAACAGTGTTTATAACTGATGGATCACAACCAGTTACAAATTTCTTTGTTCCTTCTCCATTCCCACTGCTTCGCTTGACTAAAGACGTAAATAAAAAAAACTCCAAAACCCAACCAGCACAAAGCACAAGACATTTCCCTTTCTAACTCTCCATACACTTTTATCACTATTAATTGAATACAAAATAATGTTTCAATCAGGTTAGATAGTTATTAATAATATGTTATAAGTTATTCTAGTAAATGATTGCAGGGGGTGGGAGGAAGGACTGATACATTCTTGGTCCACCAAAATGCCGTCCTTTTATCCAAGGATAAAAGTCCACAGACAGCTGAGCGCAGGAAAAAAAAAATCTTTCAAAATTAAAGCAAAGGAACAAAAAGGGGGAGGGGGAAATTATTTTTAACTTCCCAGCCCTGTATGAAACAAAAGACTTGCTACTGGCAACTGGAAAACGGGAGGGAGGAAACCTAAATACCCAAGGCCATAAATGTTTATATTACTGTTTAAGAGAGGTCAGAAAGAAGAGTCTCCATCTCTGTATAAATTTGTAGTGAATACTTTTTAATGCTCAAGGGAAAAAATCTGCCTTAGCTATAAATTTTTAATCAAAATAAGATAAATTTTTAATTAATAATAAATTGTATTTCTTCTGTGTAGTCATCTGGTAGGTAATCAATTAAATAAAGTTGTTTTTCAGAAAGCACCTGTTCCAAAAGGCAGTATTTTCTACTTGCGAATTTATAGTGACTAATTTGGAACTGCTAGCAAGCTGTACATAAACATTTCCTATTGTACATGGCCAGTAATTCAAAGTGTTTTAAATAAATGAATGGGGTCTAAGTTCGAACCAACAGAAATACACTTCTGTTAACTCTCAATGACACAGCCTTAAGGATATGCTATTTGCCTTCACTTCTCAAGCCCCTTATATGTAACAAAGGGTCAAAGTGAAGAGTCACAACTAGTAAAATATCATGGAAGTTTCAAGATCGGAGAGAAAGTGAGACGAGTTAATTTTTCTTGTTAGTTTGCTACCTCTCCCTATCAAAATGAAGGCAGGAAAGAACAACGACCAAAGCAAGAGAAGAGCTTCCCTTGTAAGGTTTCAGTTCCATTAGGTCAGACAGTAAGAGGTTCATGTAATTAATCAATTCCTACTTTGGCTTTTCAAGTATTTGAGCATCACCAACTCAAACCAGAACCAGATGATCCAAACTTAAACTCTTCATTCAAACTCTAGGAAACAAATACATTACACTATGACTTAATAAAACAAAAAGCCATGCGTGTGTCCCAAAAACCACTGTAGTGAAAAACATGGCATTTCCTTTTTAAAAACAGAGATACGATTTCCTTATTTTTCTCCCCAAGATCGAGCTAACAATGATTACTTAAGTCAAATCTTAAGTAAAAAGGACTTTACCTTTAATTTCTTATTTATCTTGCAACAATATCTGTAAACCATTGCCAGATTGAGTGGTCCAAAATCTGCGTAGAAGCTTTAAAAATGAAAAATAAAAACGTGTATGTATATTCTAGATGCTATGAATATAAATGCCTTTTTTGGTCTACATGATCAAATTAAGACAGGAAAGTATACACCAAATTGTTATGGACCATACAATTTAAAGGTACTGCTTTACTAGTGGAAGAAATATTCTGGTAAACAAATGCCTATTAAAAAATGCAACAAGTGCTGCAATGCCTAAATCTAATCTCAATTAACATGAAAATGCCTTCTATATTTAAAAAGTTGTTTTTCCACACATATTGTCCACTGGCAAAAACACAATATCTTAGTACACGTTTCTATCTCATTGTAGTGTAAACTATTAAAAGACCAAATCTAAATGTTTAAATTTAGGAAAGTTCTTTCATTTTAATTTTCCCCCCAAAAAATCTATTTTATTACCAAAGATTAAGAAAAGGATCCTGAAATTAGCAATCAATAGATTTATCATTTCCCAAGGCTACCTTCTTTATAAATATGACTTTAGATTCTTCAAAATAAAAGTTACTAACAATCTTTTAAAAAGCAATACTTACTTCTCATATTCAAGTTCATTATCTATGCTGAAATAATGTATATTTGATGCACTCTTTGGTCTGCTGTAGAGAATGGCAAAACAAAGGCGATCTGAAATGGAAAAATTGCAATGTTCCTTCCTTCGGGTTATTAAAACGCGTTTCATATACCATGATGAAACTCTTTTCAGATGAAGCCAAATTTTTATTTTTTCCATGCATGTTTCAGGTGGTAAGGGCAGCAATGGGTAATTACAAAATATTCTGGCTATTTCATGGGTAATAATAAACAAAATTTTTAAAGGAGAAATTGTCTTTAACTGTAAATTTCATTACTGGTAGGTGACTATTCATGTAATGATATAGTATGATTTCTGAAGGAACCTCTCATTAAACTTTATTCCCCCTAGACTAAGAAATTTCAGCAAATGGAAGCATGCATTTGATGGCTAGCCATCAGCATTATATTAAGTTTCTAGATGAATTTTGCTATGTTTTCAAGACATCCCAAAAAGTCATGTCAGTAAGATACTATTTTTTAAGTAAAGAGAAAGAATGCTTTCAAAACTGCTTCAAAATTACTGTTTATTGGGACTGGTCGTTGTAACACTTGCTGTAACATTTGGTTAAAAAAAAAAATTACTGTTTACATCTATAGAACACGACAAAAAAAACCATATGTTAATCCAACTGTTCTTAGGGATCGCTATTTTTTAAAATTTGGGAATCACTACTTCGGTATTTTTACAATTAGACAAACTGCCATTAAAACAGAAGCAATGAGAGGTTTCTGCATGAGGAGTCTGAAATGAGCTTGGGTTGCATAAACGTAGTTAGGCTGCTATGAGGTTTAGCAAAAATGGTAACAAGTAGTAATGCTCTAGAGGCTCCACACTCTCCCCCCAAAAAAGTTGCCTAAAAACCTTTGGTGAAACAAAGTCATCCACAATATCTAATAGTAATTCTAGTAGTGCTAGGAAAATACACTCGAGACGTGGCAAAATCAAGTGTAGCCTTTAAAATATATATTCATTCAGCACAGCTAGTGATAAGAAACAAAGGACGCCACCTGACATCCTTTCCCCAAATGATAATTTAAACTTTTTTGTCTTCAATTCAACTCATGCAACTGCTGCCTTTATTTCCTTGTAAACTCCTCGACTAAAATTTCTCCCAACCACCAATACTCAAACGGGTGGCAAGGCTTCTTTCCAACAACAAACGACCTTTGATCCTCCTGTACACTGTCCAGGGATTTTGCTCCCGTGGGTGGAGAGGCGCAGCTCACCTACCAGGCATGGGTGTAAGTACACAAGGGTCACAACCACACACATGCGCGGAGTCACCTCAAAGCCGGCCTGGGAATTGGAGGCCACCCACGCCCGTGAGGCAGCATCAGCCTTGGCCCCAAAGTTAAAAAGCACCTCTTGGCCAGCGTGATCGGCTGCGAGTGCCTGAGCGGGCACCAGGGATGGGGAAGCCCCGCGCCCTCCCACACTCACCTTTGATCACCTCCACCACCAGAGGGGACCCTGCGCCCTCCCGGCTCATGACTCCAAAGCATCTGGAAGGCGGGGCGGAGGGAAGGACCGAGTGGGTGGGGGACAACCAGCCTCAGAGAGAGGAGGCCCTCGACCACACCCCCGAAGTTTCAAAAACAAAAAGTTTAAAGGGCCGAGCCCAGGCACCGGCCACAGCGACACCCCTTGGCCACCCACCACGGCCACAGACGCAGCCAAGGAATTGCCAACGCAGGCGGGCCAATCCCGGAAGTTCAAAGCTCCCCAGAAAGGACCCCAGGAGAGCGACAAGAGAGCGGAGTAGAGAAAGCGCCCCTCGCCCGTCAGCCCTCTCGGCTCTGGGGACGCCAGGCGGCCGTCTGCGCGCCGGGGCTCTGCCAGCGCCCCGCCAGCGCCCCGCCAGCGCCCAAGAGCTGTGCTCAGAGGCTCGGAGTCGGGACGTGCGTCAGAGAAGCCACCGGGCCTTGCAAAACGAAGCGTCTCAGAAAGCTCCTTAGCGATTAAAAGTCCTCTGCGCAGAAGGGCTCGGTCGGGGCGGCTGACCACAACCGAGGGTGACGCGCAGCGCCGGCCGGGCAGGCGGGGAGCGGGGCAGCCGGCCACCTCCCGGGGCCGCGCGCTCTGGCCGCCCCGCCACCGCCGCCAGGGGGCGCCGCAGCCAGTAGAGTCAGCCTTCTGGGAGCCCGGCCCCAGCGGGACCCGCCCGCCGCGCGCCCTCGCTCTCCTGCAGATGGCCGCGTGCCCGGCACGCTCGCAGTGCTGGCGGCTGACTGAAAAGGGACATCTTCAAACTTGCACCAAGAATTAAAGGTGAGCCTAATACTTGGGCCATGCGTTCCCTTAAAAATATTGGGGTGGTTTTAAAATAAAAATGTTGACACCCACTTAAGCAACCACTTAAAATATTTTCTAAACCTATGTTCATATTTTAATCTCAAGTGAAAAAAATTGAGATGCAGTAGAAATGATCTCCATTATTATAGATGATACGGTGCTGGGATTGTAGGTGGTTTTCATTCCCTCCCGTATTTTTCCAAGTTATCTACAGAAAAGCATTACTTTCTATAATAGACATTTTGGCATCAAAAGCAAACCTGCATACTTCCTAACCTTATTCTAAAATTCCAGATGGTCAAAGACTTTTTTTTAATGTTAAGGGAAAAAAAAATCCCATGAATTCTCAGCTGAGGAAGACTTTTCTAAATAATACAAAATCTAAAAGCCAAAAGAAAATCGACTGGTAAATTGATACACATTTTTAAAATGGTTTTCATGGCAGTAGACACATAAACTAAGTCGAGTGATAAACTGGAAAATATATTTGAAGCCTATCTCAAGAAGATTCCCAACTTCAATTTATGTTATCGCAAAAATAACAAATGCAAGTGCAATTCAAATTATGATGTACTATTTTTCCCTCGGGCTGGCAAAAATCATGAGAGGTGCACAAGGCGCTGTGTGGGGAGGGTGAGAACACTCACTACACTGCCTGTAGGTGGGAGTATAACCTGCAACAGCCCCCGTGAAGGGCAACAAAAGGGCAGTGTGGCAGAAATGTTCAAGATTGAAAGAGAGCCAAGATAAACTGTTAAGTACCACCACTTCTGTGTGTGTATGTAAAGCTTATATCCCACACATTCATGTGGTTGTACATGAAATCTTGCACAGCAAGTCTCTGGAAGGAGACACAAGAAACAGATACAGTGGATGCCTTTATATAGGAGGAAACTCGGTGTCTGGAAATAGGGGGAAGAGTCAGAGAGATTTATGCCTTTTCATAGCTTTTGAATTTTATACAAATTACAAAGCTTTTGAAAAGTAAAGTCACAGGCTAACAATGTTTTCCCAAAGGTGACTCTTCATCAAGATAGGAGGCATACAATGAACACAGTGTGAGGCAACCTGGAAAATATCTAAACAAAGGAACTGGTTAGTAACATCTTTTGGTTTCCACCCATCCCTGGAAATTCCAGTTTCTTTTAAAAACCCCGATTAAAACTAGAAAAGTAGCTAGATGGAAGTGGAAAGAGATTTTTCCCTCCACGCTGCAAGTTCAATTCCCTAGGGGATGTTTTATAGATTATGGGGGGGGGAATACCACTAATTTTTGATATCCAATTATCTCAGCATTATGTCAATATTCTTTTGTTAGAGAAGTGTTGCAGAGATGAGGGTGCTGAGCTGAGACCATTTATTAGAAACCTGGAGCTAGAAACAGGGCTGTTTACAAAATTTTGCTTAAAGGTCCATGGTTAACCATGTATCCCTCCCCTTTGATATTTTCATTGTCAAAAACAGAAAACTTAAGTAATAAATCTTCTTGCTTACATATCTCTGTCACATAACATCAACACTCCTGCTTCTCTGACTAATACAAAGGAAATGAAATCTCATGATTTAAGAATGTTAAAAAAAAATTTTGAATACATCCTTGGGCCTAATTTGTCTGCAAGTCTGGATTTGGCTTCCAGGTTGGCTTCCTCTTCCTTTAACAAATATTTGTTAGATAAATGAAAAACATTTTCCCGCATAACAACTGTAGGTATTTGAAGATAATTAATCATAAAACAGAGAGGGGTATGTTCTAAACCTATTGAGAAACATACGTAGGAGTCAGGTGGGAATCATCATATAGCATGTTCTGGTTTACAGGACAGGTTTAAAGAACTCCGTTTAGACCTAGAGACACGGTGGGCTTTCTACACTTTATATTTCCCCCTAGAGCTGGACAGACTGCCTTCACAGGTCCTGGCAGAGCAAATGCAGAGGTACAAGGCTTTGCTTCAGGGTGGGAAAGTCAACCTTTGGTGAGCTCACCACCAGACAGGCAGAAAGGAGATTTCATACCCTAAGAAACCAGAAAGAACAGGCTCCACTTGGACACTGACTGTTCCTCAGAGATAGACCAATAGACTTCAGGCTGTCATCTGAACTTTGAGGGAAGTAGTGACCAAGGGGAACAGAGGAAGAAATGTTCACAAGTACTGATTTAAAAAGCACCACCAGCAGCATAACCCCCTAAAATTATTGAGAGTTTAGTGCCAGGTATTGTATTCAGCTCATTACAACCTATGAGGTAGACACTACTATCGATATTTTCCAGTAAAGGAAACCTAGGCCTAAAGAGTGACTAACCTGTACAAGGTTACATACAAAGCTTGTTGCGAAGTGGCAGAATTAGGATATGAACACAGGCTATTGATTGAAGTCTGAGGTTTTTATGTCCCAGTCTCAAAGACTTGCCTGAATATAAATCAAGAGTAATTAAAACAATATGATTTTTAGCACAGCAATATGCAATTTTGACAATCTCGATCCAGACATATATGAATATTTATGAGAAAACTGATATTTCATTCAATTCAGTGACAAAGGCCTTATTCAACAAGGGGCAGATGTTTACATGTATGAAAAGAAAATGAGGTTCTAACATCACATACTAAATAAAACAAACAGCAGATGAAATAATTTTTTTTTTTTTTTTTGAGACAGAGTCTCACTCTGTTGTCCAGGGTTGAGTGCCGTGGCGTCAGCCTAGCTCACAGCAACCTCAAACTCCTGGGCTTAAGCAATCCTTCTGCCTCAGCCTCCCAAGTAGCTGGGACTACAGGCATGCGCCACCATGCCCGGCTAATTTTTTTCTATATATTTTTAGTTGTTCAGATAATTTCTTTCTATTTTGTTTTTAGTAGAGACGGGGTCTCGCTCTTGCTCAGGCTGGTCTCGAACTCCTGAGCTCAAACAATCCGCCTGCCTCGGCCTCCCAGAGTGCTAGGATTACAGGCATGAGCCACCGCGCCCAGCCGAAATAATTTTGAAAAAGCTGTCAGATAACCATAAAAATTATAGTGAATAATTTTATAACTTGACCTGGATTATTTTAAAGCATGACACAAAGCAAGTCATAAAGGGAAACTAAGAGACGCTTGGGGGAAAATATATAATAAAAGGTTAATTATCACAACAGATAAAAAGTACCTCCAAAGCAATACAATAACCCCAAAGAAAAAAATCAAAAAAGGCTATGAACAGTTAACTCAGAAAAGAAATACAAATGGCCAATATCATATGAAAAGAAAATCAATCTTGTCATTCAATATAAAAACAAAGTCTGTCAACAAACAGATTTGATTACAGGAGAAAGTCATGATAATCTCATTAAATATAGAAAAGGGAGTCATTAAAATCAACACTCATTTCCAATTATGTCTGTGCACAATGGAGCTAAAAGAGAAGTTCCTTAACCTGATGAAGATTGTCTTCCAAATACTTATAGCAAATACTTATATCATACTTCACATGCCTTAACTTTAGAAGCATCCCTGAAATAAAAAATAAGACAAAAATCACCACTATCGTTACTGCCACTGAACAATGTAATAACTGGAAGTGCTAGCTGATGATGCCAAGATAAGAAAAAAAAAATAAAAGAATTAGGAAGAAACAAAATTGTTCTTATTTACAGACAATGATTGTTACCTAGAAAATACAAGAGAATCTGTAGACGAACTATTAGAATAAACTAATAAAGTTTTGCAAAGTTTCTGTATATAAATGATTAACACAAAACCCAAGAGTTGGCCCAACTTGGTGGCTCATGCCTATAATCCTAGCACTTGGGAGGCCAAAGTGGGAGGATTGCTTGAGGCCAGGAGTTCAAGACCAGTCTGGGTCTCATCTCTACAAAAAGTAAAATAAATAAACAAACAAACAACAAAAAACAACCCAAGAGCTTTTCTATATACCTGTAACATGGTACACCTGTACCAATTATAAAATGTAATAGAAACAAAATGTTCATATCCTTTATGGATAAATGGAGAAATAAAGAAGGTTTATCAATGGGAAAACTCAGTATCATGAAGATGGTAAGTTCCCTCATACTAAATGCAATTCTAATCAAAATCTCAACGGGTCTTTTCATGAAACCTGGCAAGCTAATACTAAAATTAATCTAGAAGACCACAGGCCGAGAAGAACTGAGAACATTTTTAAGGAGAACAGGAAGGGAGCCCTTGCCCTACCAAATATTGAAGTTTACAATAATTTAGGCAGTATTAGCACAGTGTAGTATTGGCACAGATATAATAAACAACAGGTAAAAACAACAGCCCAGAAGGAAAGCCAAATATAAATGGAAACATCACATATGATAGCTGTGGCATTACAAATCAATGGGAAAAGTAAGAATGCTTAATACATTGTTGGAGACAATTGGTTGTCCATATTGTTGAGAGTGGGGAGGGAGGAAGTTCAATCCCTATCTCATACCATATGCCATTACTCTATAAAGAAGAAAAAATCTTAGTGGATAAGAAACCTAGATATGAAAATAAAAGCTTTAAAAGTTTTAGAAGAAAATATGGAAAGGTAATGCATAACAATGGAACAGGGATGGATTTTTTTTTTTACACAAAACAAAAAGACCCAAACTTTAAAGCAAAAGATTGAAAAATCTGATTACATAAAGATTTAATGTTTCTGTTCACATGAGCTCAGAAACAAAATTTTAAAAGATAACTCACAAAATAGAATACAGGTATAATGCATAAAACCAATAAAGGATCAGTGTTTAGAATTTACTAAGACCTATACACCAAAGGAAAAAAGTTAACTAACACCCTAATAAATAAACGGGCAGAGAGGGTGGGATAAGAAATCCACAAAAAGAAGAAACTTAATTTTCCTTTCTTGCTCCTCTTTTTCAGACCAACCTACCTACAATGAGCATGGTTCTGGTTTGCTTTATGCCCTGTGATGAATTGAGTTTATTAGTCATAATAAGCTGTGACAACAAATAACACTGAAATCTTAGTGATTCAATTTACAGCAGAGGCTTATTTCTTGCTGGTGCTACATGTCTATCACAGATAAGAGAGTAGAGAAGGCTTTATTCTACACAATCACCCAAGGATCCAGGATGATGGTGGCTCTACCCGTTTGCAGATACACTGTCTGGAATTTGTCCTTGTGGTTGCCTGATGTGCCAGTGACTGCTTGTGTAAGTGAATAGTTGCCTTCAGATCTAAATGCACACAGAGACAGATCAAGCCCAGCAATTTTAATCTTTTAACTCCTGTGTTCCTCAATCAGTTGGTCTAGAACTAAGGTGGAGAAAAAGTAATCTTATTTACAGAAGCCCTAGACATCCCCCTCAACATTATGTTAGTCTCCATACTCATCTATATTTCTGAAATATTTTATAAATGTATTTTTAGGGAGCTACTAGAAGAATTACAAGTTTTCAGACCTTCCAAATCATTGCAGCAAGGGAGAAAATGAAACTAAGCCACCCAACAGCAAAAAGAAATGTCATAGTAAACACAAAATGGAATAAGATGGTGGGAATAAATCCAAATCAGTATATCAGTCCATATCAGTAATAATAAAAAATGTGAAAATTTAAATTCACCTATTAAAAGATAAGATTTTCAAATTGAGTTTAATAGGTTTAATAAAGACAACAAAAACAAAGACATATAGGACATTTTTAAAAGAAAGGCTAGACAAAGGCACTATGTAGTTGCTAGGAAAAAGAAAGCAGGTATAACAACATTAACATGAGATGAAATAGGATTCACAGCAAAAGCAATTAAAAGACAAAAATGTTTTATGATCAAAGATATAATCCACCAAAAGATTATATTAATAGCCATCATACATCTCATACAACAGATTTTAAATCTATAAAACAAAAACCAGTGAAAATAGGAGAAATTAATAAATCCACAATCATAGAAGACTAACACACCTCAAAAAAATAAAATAAGAAATTAGAAGCATGATCTAGTAGATATAAAGAACTGTTTAACAGAGAACACGTAAACTTTTCAAAGGACAGAATATTAACTGAAGTCATGTTTCAAGTCATAAGGAAATCACAACAAATTCCAAAAAAAGCAGAAATCTGGCCGGGTGCGGTGGCTCACGCCTGTAATCCTAGCTCTCTGGGAGGCTGAGGCAGGCGGATTGTTTGAGCTCAGGAGTTCGAAACCAGCCTGAGCGAGAGTGAGACCCCGTCTCTACTAAAAATAGAAAGAAATTAATTGGACAACTAAAAACATATAGAAAAAATTAGCCGGGCATGGTGGCGCATGCCTGTAGTCCCAGCTACTCGGGAGGCTGAGGCAGGAGGATCGCTTGAGCCCAGGAGTTTGAGGTTGCTGTGAGCTAGGATGACGCCACGGCACTCACTCTAGCCCGGGCAACACAGTGAGACTCTGTCTCAAAAAAAAAAAAAAAAAAAAAGCAGAAATCCTACACATACCATGCTCAGTGACCACCATACAATAACTTTAGAAATTTATTGATGAAAAAAGATAACAACAAAACCTATCAATCTAGAAATGTTTAAAACCCATTGTAAATAACTTGCAACAAAGAGACATTAAAAGAGAATTCATCACCAATTATTTAAAATTAATGTCAATAGACATTGTTATTTAAATCTGTGGAATATGGTTAAACAAAAATCTGAAGAAAATAGTTTGCCTAAAAATGTCTTCCTCTGTCACACCACTCAAAAAAATTTCTTCTACCTGGATTAAAAAGTTGAACATAATAGTTCTGGCTCTCCACATTCCAGGATATGGTAGGATTGCACACATCCTGACTTCTCTGGGGTTAAATGAGCAGAGGTGAGAAATGTCACTTCCAGGTCAGACTTTTTTTTTGAGACAAGGTCTCTCACTCTGTTGCCCAGGCTAGAGTGCAGTGGTGTCATCGTAGCTCACTGCAACATCAAATTCCTGGGCTCAAGTGATGCTCCCACCTCAGCCTCCCAAGTTAGGATGTGCAAGTGTTTATTCTTGGAGGGGTAACCAGGAAAGGGCACAAAGTGTCGTATCTCAGATGTGGTGATGTTCTATTTCTCAATCCATGTGCTAGTTACTTACCCGGGATTTACACAAGCTGTTTATCAAGTTGTACACTTTGCATTTGTATGTACGCCTTACATCTATAGATATATGTATGTGTATTACAAAATAAATGTGATTTCAGTTATGTTATACTTAATAGAAAGTTGTATGTGTGGTAGCTGTGTTCCACCAGCCTGGGCTGCAAGAGTCACAACTCTTACCTAACTGGTGACGAGCATGTGTCATAAGCAAAAAATAAACCCTTGCTTGTTACATTCCACTAAGATTTTGGGGTTATCATCACAACACAGCCTAGCCTATCCTAACTGATGCACAGTTTAAGACTTAGACACAAAATGCAAAAGCTATGAAGAGAAAGGATTGAAAAATTTACGGAAGACACTGCAAAAATATTTTTTTAAAAAAAGGGGGTGAGGAGAGTGGGGTCCAGGAGCCAACCTGAGAAAACTCCCAATGATCAAAGTTGGAACAATTTGACCAACAAAATAAGTACATGATATTGGATTATAACCCAAAGAATAAAATAATATGTAGGAATCTATATTGATATAAATAAGTGATTGAATAAATGGAGAGGAGACAAATTTTCCTTGCAGAACAATTCTAAATAATATATATGTGGCTACTTCTCTCTAAGAAGTGAAGCTTAACCCTTTTTCCCCCTTTGTGTGTGGGCTAGACTTAAGTGACTTGCTTCCAAAGAATAGAGTATGGAAAGGGAAAAATAGTAACTTTACAGAGGCAAAACTAGCAAATACTACTGTAAACAAGTGATCATGATTAACCAGTGATGTTATGTGGGTTTCATGTATCCCTGATGTGATGAGAAGCGCACTTCATCTCTGTAGTATTCATTCCAAAAATACAGTCTAGTCATGAGGAAAATAATCACACAAACCCAAGTTAAGGGAAATTCTACAAAATACCTGACCAGTACTCCTTGCAACTGTCAAGGTCACAAAAAAAAAAGAAAGACTGAGAAATTGTCACAGAGCTGAGATGACCAACTTGATGACAACTAAATGCAGTGTGGTATCCTAGATTGAATCTTGGAATTGAAAAAGGACATTAATGGAAAAACTAATCCAAATGAAGTCTGGAGTATACTAAATGGTAACATACCGATATTGGTTTCTTAATGTGCCACAGTCAATATAAGATGATATGAACTGAATTGTGTCTCTCAAAATGTATATGCCGAAGCCCTAATCCACAATGTGACTATAGTCAGAAACAGGGCCTTTAAGGAAGAAATTAAGGTTAAATGAGGTCATATGGGTGAGGCCCTAATCCAATGGCACTGATTGTCCTTATACGAGAAAGACACCAGAGCATTCTCTCCTTGAGTGCACAGAGAAGGAGGGAGTATGCATGCCAAGAAGAGAGGCCTCATGAAAAACCAACCCTACTGGCTCCTTGATCTTGGACTTCCCAGCCTCCAGAACTGTGATAAAATAAATTTGTGTTGTCTAAGCTACCGGACTGTGGCAATCTGTTATGGTAGCCTGAGGTGAGTAACACAGATAATAACACTAGAGGAAACTGAAACTGGATGGGAATATACAGGAACTCTGTACTGTCTTTGCAACTTTTCTATAAATCTAAAAGTTATTTAAAAAAAAAGTAACTGAGAGAAAATATTTGTAGCTTATATAACCAAGAAAATGTACATAGACACAAAAAAATATTCCCATAAAAAATCTTAAAATTGCAAACAGTCTAATAGAAAATAGTCATATGCAAAGAAGACAAATCAGAAAAATACAGATGACACAAAGCCATGTGAGACATTTAACCTAATTAGTAATTAGAAAAATGAAAATTACAAAATAATGAAATTTCATGCCATCAAATTGGAAAAAGTTTAAAATCCTGCTGTCATACAAAGAAGGTAAGACTGTAAATTGGTGGGTATTTCGGGGGGAGAATCTAGCAGCATCTGTTACCCATGTAACCTGCGACCCAGCTAGTCCCTCTCTTGATATCTGCCTGAGAGAAGCCAGCACAGGAACACTAAGAAGCAGTTGTAAGGGTGATTACCGTAGCAGTGTCTGCAGTAAAACTAAATGGAAATAACAATTGTCATCAATAGGGGAGTAATTAAATAAACTTTGGCAGTATTAGTGTGACTTAAAATTAATAAGGTAGATCAATATGTAATCTTTCCACAGTTGTACAAAGGTACATTATTTTTTAAAAAACTAGTTGTATGATATATGTAAAAAGGACAAAGCAAAATTAAGCCACATTTCTACAGGTAAATTTATACGTATAAAAATAAACAGAAAAGCAACTAGAATACCCCCACCAAAGAATTATAGTGGTTACTATGGAGATGGAACTGGGATGGGGGGCAGGAAAGGAAACTTTTGCTATATAGTTATTTTTTGGGTTTTAAAGACTGTCTCAGTGTTAGTTCATAATTGAAAATATATTCCTCTGGGGAGTGAGGGAGGGATGGGGGGAAAGCCTTTCACTTTTCACACGTATGTTCCCCTCAACCTCGGTGTCCTCTGCTTCCCTGTTCAATGTGGTCAAGATCTACCCTCCCAGCACAGACATCTGGAGCTAGCACACTGAAACGGCAAGATGCACTAATGAATGCTCCAGCCAGTGGCCTTTCATCATCCTTCCTTATTTTAATTTCCTCTTCTTCATCCCTGGACCGGAGATACAAAGTCGTTTCATTCACAGTGCGCTTTACAGGGAGGAACTGAGGAATGCTCTATCTGCTCTGCTCTTTCTCCTTTAAAACAAGTGGCCCTGAAACTTAAATCACTGGGAAAAAGAAAAATCTCTCCAGCCCTCTATCTCACATGCTCTGTGGCAATGTGACACAAGAGCAAAATTAGAATTCAAGACACTAGTTTCCTTTGTCAGTGAATGTTACATAATTCTCAGTTAAAAAAACCAGTGGCGGTGGCTCACGCCTGTAATCCCAGTGTTTCGGGAGGCCAAGGTGGGAGGATCACTTGAGGCTAGGAATTTGAGACCAGCCTGGGCAAAAACTGTGAAACCTCATCTCTACAAAAAAAATTTAAAATTTAGCGTGGTGTGTTGGTGCATGCCTGTAGTTCCACCTTCTTGGGAGGCTGAGGCAGAAGGATCACTTGAGCCCAGGAATTCAAGGTTCTAGCCTGGGCAACAAAGCAAGACCCTGTCTCTTAAAAACTAAAAATAAATAAATAAAATTCCCAGTTAAGTACTGTTATCTGAGACTTTGAAAGCATTTACTAATTAAATTGATCAGGAAGTAGAGTGAACTATTCTCTTCTTACTCATTTTATATAATGGGCCTGGGTTACTATAAATTTACTTTAAACTGCAGAGGTAAAAACGTATATGATCGGTTTAAGCTATACTGTGGAGCCAGCTGGGTACATCTGGGGGCAGCTGCTCTAATCAGAAACTCATACTCCAGAGATAAACAGCCATTATTAAAGCAGGAAGTCACATCCCAGAGGTGATATAGTAGCTTTTCTCTTATGTATACTTCTGGAGAATTTATAATTAAAATACTGAGTGCCAAAAAATATTTTTATTGGCAAAATTAGTGGCTTGTTAATCAGAATAATAGCTATAAGAAATAGGCTCTCATTGGTGAAATTAGTGACTGTCCCTATTATGTAGATTGTCTAAAATATTTTGCAGACGTACCCTGCACTTGCATGAACAAATGACCTAATGAAACACTTATTTAGGGATAGTGTTTGAGATGTAAGTCTGGATGCCTCGACTGTTCCCCCATCCTCAAACCACCATCCAGCTACTGGTTGTGAGGATTTCTAATTGACTGGTACCAAATATAAGGGTAACAGAATCCTGTACCTGAAATATTGCCATGTCTGCTTCAAGTAAACATTCCTTTTAAAAGGAGGGCACGGAGTACCTAAAAATGCAGGAGCTAAGCATATAGGACAGGGTGTATCATCTGTTTTGTGCCTATTGGCTAATAAATATTTATTTCTTAAATGACTGCTGTATGCAAGAATTTTTCATCTGAGACTAGCTTTCATTATAAGCTGGTAGAGCAAGGTTGTGGGGGAATAGCTAACCCCCATCCACCTCAAGTTTTTTTGGCAGTTACTGCTGTCTATCAGAAAGTTCTAAGAACTGTGCATGACCAAACTGGCTCAGGTCAGTTTCCAGCAGTATGATACAAAGAGTTAGATTAGACAGGGCATTACTAACATGTCCTAAAACATTTGGATCACAATCACAGAAGTCAGACTCTTGACCAGGAGAGAGAAGTCACACAGAAATAAAGCAGTCACTTTCAGCAGACAGATACCCTTCTAGGATCATGAGCCATGAATTTTGATAGGTTAAATTCTAATTTTTCTGTCTATTAATAAATAAGCATTTCAAAGGAGGAAAAAGATAAGTAAATGTGTCATTTCAAATTTCTTGGCAGTGAATAAAATGAGGACTTACTTTAATGAGTATTTTGAATCTATAACTGCCTCATCAGAAGCAAATTCTTATTCATAATACTTTATCTCCAGTGATAGCTCGAGTCCCTCCTAATGATATTTAGGACACGTCACAATTCTAGGCCATTAATCGTATTAATAAGTAATTCTTTCTTTAGAAAAACATTGCAGGGAGATTTAAAAAGCATCATCATACCAATTTGACTGTGGTTTTTTCCTTTAAAATGAATGGTATAGAGTAGATTGAGTATACATATTAAGTTTTTAAAAATGGGAACCAGGGCAAAAGATTTGAAGACATTTCACAAAAGCAGATATAATAATGGCTTATAAGCTCTTGAAAAAAGCATTCAACATCAGGGAAATACAAATTAAACCCACAATGAAATACCACTTCACACCCACAAGAATGGCTAAAATTAGAATGACAACACCAATTGTTGGAGAAGATATAGAGCAATTAGAACTCACACATTGTTAATGTAAAATGGTATCAAAACACTGGACAAGTTTAGCAGTTTCTTATAAAGTTACATATGCTTTCTCTATGACCCAGCCATTCTACTCCTAAATATATACCCAAGTGAAATTAAAATGTGTATCTACAAAAAGACTTGCACACAAATATTTGTAGTAGCTTTATAATAGCCAAAAACTGGAAACAACCCAAATGTTCATCAGTAAGAATGGATAAACAGATTATAGCATATTCATACAAAGGAACACGACTCAGCAATAACAAATGAACAAGTATTGACACAGGACAACATGGATGCATCTCTAAAACACTGCTGAGCAGAAGAGTTCGTGCTTTATGATTCTGTATGCATTAAGTTCAAGAACAGGTGAAACTAATTTATAGTGCTAGAAATCAGATAGTGGATGCTTGGAGTAGGGGTTTGACTAGAAAAGGACTCAGAGGGAACTGTGGAGCAGCAGTTCACAGGTGTATACACTTGCTAAAATTCAAACTACACCTAAATCTTAGACTTTTTAAAAGAGCATGGGGTAGGGTGGGGGGGTAGCCAAATAATCTTGACTGATACAGATTCATGAGAAGACTACAGAACTAATATTCTGTATAGAATATAACTGAGAATTGTCTTCACCTAAAATTAAGTATCTATTATAGACCAAGAATAGTAAATTACATTGCAATTTTTTAAAAAAGATCTATCAGAAAAGATAATGTGGCTAGTAGAAAAATTCTTTCAAAGAGTCTTAAAATAGTTAATATTTGTATCCTTCTTCAGTCTGTAATAGACTGTTTACTTAAAAAATAAAAAAAGGCAGCTCCTCGGGCCCTAAGATCTTCACAAAGGAAAATGTACAGAAATAGGTCCTAAATTATCTTTTAATAGAAAGATTATCTGCCATTCCATATATTCTATCAACCCCATTATTTTAAAAAGTAAACTGGATTAAGAATAAAGAGAAAAGAGTGACAATACATGTCATACAGCTCCAGCTAAGATTTGTTTCAAGTAATATAAATATAGCAGAATAATATGAAGCTCTCCTCATAATCTCTCTCTCCCTTTTCCTTAAAAGAGTGATTGCTGATGACCCAGCTCTCTCACACCACCTAGAACATCCCTGTCTAAAAGAACTTCCTGCAGTGATGGGAATGTCTCTATCTGCTCCGACCAGGACAGTAGCCACTGCCACATGTGGTTAGTGGTTACTATTTAATATAATGGACAGCACAGACAGAGGAAATAAACCCACCAGTTTCTAATCTATAGTCTCTGACAAGTGGGATACCGAGAGACGAGGCCGTCTCCATCGGCAAAGCAAAAGCGCAAGGAGCGATGGCTTCCTTCTGTTCTGAGGGCCCTTGCTCAAGAGTCTTGATCCCTAGTACTGGGCCTCACAGCACCTCTGGTCGGAAACACACCCCACCCAGCACAAGGCCTAGCCCACAACAGGCGCTCGGGCGACAGACACCTGTTCCATAAACAAATGAATAACTCAATGGAGGAAGGGCAGACACAGCTAAACAAAAAGGAAATTCTCCTTTATTGAGTACATCCTAGTCTAGGCACTTTACACATGTTATCTCATTTATTTTTAACCACGGTCTTATGACACAGGTATTATAATCCCCATTTTACAAATGGGAGAGGCAACCCCAAGGAAGAATAACTTGCAGAGGGTCACTCAGCTTGTGACAACAGGGTAAAACAAAGCTTTGAACATATATTAATATAACCAATGTACTCTGAGTCAATACTTAGGTGCACACATACCAGTAATTGTCCCATAGCATTAGAAAAAGGAGCCCCCCCCCACCCATTTCTCATTATTGTAGCACAGCATAAATTCAAGGAAAGCCTCTAGAAAAATAAAGGGCTTGGGTAAGTGACTTACAAACCTGCGTATTTTATATGATATGGCTTTCAAGATTTAATTTCTTTTTATTTTTTTCCAAAAAGAAAGGCCAAAAAAACCATTCAAACCCACATCACAGAAAGGGCTCGATTCCCTTCAAAGCTCTGCTTCTTGTGGGGGCTGAGACACCACAGAAGAAACCCACTGGGAGGCCCAGGAGGGGAGCAGGAGGCAGCACAACTGTGTGGGAACCTAAGAGAGAGTGTGGGATGTTCGCTGGAAGCCCTCTATTAACCCAGCTGCACAGAGTGTTCAGCAAAGGAGCATGCTACCTTTACTTACAGGTCATTTCTTAAAACACCAGATTTTCACAGCGGTAGCATTTAGCTCTCTGTAGCGGCCCACTGCAGTGCACAAGCCTGTCAGCAACTCAACAGGAAGCCATAAGCCAAAGGATTTCAAGAGAAATTTGTTTATACTTTGATTTTGAGGGCAAAAAGCTCTTACTAAATTTTCCAAATTGCCATAGAAATTTTGAATTAGTCTTATTTGGAATGGGAAATGTACTTAAAGTTTTTAAAATATTACTTCTTCTATATGAAAAGGGCAGTTTTAGAAGAAGTCATTAAAAATCTGTTAATTTTAATGTCAATACTGAATTTTATCTATTTTATAACAAAGTGATGTTCAGCTTATGGAGCAGCTTTATATTGTATAATATTATATGGATAGTTATAATAGAAAAACACTGCCTGAAAGCAGGAAATAAATCTTTCTGTAGAAAGAAATCATAAAATGCTAAAAATTCTGATTAAAATTTATACCTAGAAAGTATATTTCATTGGGTTTTTTTGTTTGTTTAAATTGAATGGATATGTACAAGCATTCTGTTAATGCTTAATCATACATCCTGAATTTTCCTAATCAATTCTAATTTCAAATATTCCGTTCCATTCCTAAAGGTAACCCTCGTATTTGTCAAACATACTTATTTGCTCAAGATACAAGTAAAACATCCTCTGAAATCTGGGCTCTTGATCTCCAAGAGCCTAATAATCCAGGAGAGAAAACCTACATAAGGAAAATATTAAGAGTAGCCTGCAAACTGAGTTTTTTAAAACTAAGTTTTTAAATTTTGGTCAAAAACACGTAAAATTTACCATCTTCACCATTTTTAAATGTACAGTACAGTCGTGTTAACTGTATGCACATTGTTGCGCAACAGATCTCTAAGTTTTTCATCTTGCTAAACTGAAACTTTATAACAGGAATTACCCTTTTCCCTATCCCCCCAGCACCTGGCAACTACCATTCTACTTTTTGTCTGAGTTTGACTACTGTAGATACTTCATATACATGGAATCATGCCATATTTGTCTTTTGTGACTGGCTTATTTCACTTAGCATAATGTCCTCAAGTATCATCCATGTTGTAGCATATGACAGGATTTTCTTCTTTTATAAGGCTGAATAATATTCCATTGTATGTATATACCGCATTTTCTTTATTTATCCATCTGCTGATAGACACTTAAGTTGCTTCTACCTCTTGGCTGTTGGGAAAAACTGCAGTGGACATAAGTATGAAAATATTTCTGAGATCCTGTTTTCAATTCTTTTGGATATATAACCATAAGTAGGATTGCTGAATCATATGGTAGTTCTATTTCTAATTTTCTATGGAACCTCCATACTGTTTTCCAGAGCAACTGCACCATTTTACATTCCCACCAACAGTGTGCAAGGGTTCCAATTTTTCCATATCCTCAACACTCATTTCCTTTTTTTTTTTTTTTAATAGCGGCCATCCTAACAAATGTAGTTTTGATTTGTATTTCCCTAATGGTTAGTGATGTTAAGCATCTTTTTTTTTTCTTTTTTCTATTAAGGAGACAGGAGTCTTGCTATGTAGCCCAGGCTGGCCTCAAACTCCTGGGCTTAAGCAATCTTCCCACCTCAGACTCCTAAGTAGCTGAGACTACACCTTGCTGGCTGTTGAACATCTTTTCATATGTTTATTGGTCATTTGTATATCTTCTTTAGAAAGCTGCATATTTAAAGTCCTTTTTAAATTGGATTGTTTGGTTTTTGTTGTTGATTTGCAGGAGTTCTTTATATATTCCTATATTCTACATATTAACCCTTTATATCATCCCTTTATCAGATACATGGTTTGCTTCCATTCTGGGTTGTCTTTTCTTTTTTTTTTGAACCCAGATTCTCCTTTAATTTTATTAAAATTCACCCATTTTAATGTACACTTCAATGATTTTTAGTAAATTTAAAAGCTGTGCAACCATCACTACGATATGGTCTTAGAAACTTTCCACGGCCCCCAAAATGACCCCTGGTGCTTGTGTACAGTCAATCTCACTTCTTATCTCTAGTCTGCATCCCTAGGCAATAAGTGTACCTAGCATTGTCTGTCTCTGTGCATTTACCGTTATGGACATTTCATGTAGATTGATTCATACACGTGGTCTTTTCAGCTGGTTTCATTTACGTATAGAGAGGTAACTTTATGTTGTTGTGTATATTAACAGTTCATTCCTTTTTATTCCTGAATAGTATTCTATCATATGGGTATTTCATTTATTCATTTATCTAGGTTGTCTTTTCACTCTATTGTTTTTTGCAGAGCAGAAGTTTTAAAGTTTGATTGATATAGTCCCATTTGTCTATATTTTCTTTTGTTGCCTATGCTTTTGGTGTCATATCCAAGAAATTATTCCCAAATCCAATGTCATGAAGCTTTTTCCTATGCTTTCTTATAAGATTTTTATAGTTTCAGAAGGTCTTACATTTAGGGTCTTTAACACATTTTGTGTTAATTTTCGTATATAGGTAAGGTAAGGGTCCAACTTCATTCTTTTGCACATGAATATCCCAACATCATTTTGTTAAAGAGACTATTCTTTCCCCATTGTGTAGACTTGGCATCTTTGTCAAACATTATTTAACTATAGATTTGAGAGTTTATTTCTGGGCTCTCTATTCTGTTCTATTGGTCTACATGTCTGTCCTTATGCCAGTACTATATACTGTTTTGATTAGTGTAGCTTTGTAATATGTTTTGAAATCAGGAAGTGAGGCCTCCAGCTTTTTTTTCCTTTTCAAGATTGTTTTGGCTATTCAGTGTCCTTTGAGATTCCATATGAATTTTAGGATGGTTTTTTTCTATTTCTGCAAAAAATGTCCATTAAGATTTTGATAAGGATTACATTCAACCTATAGATCACTTTGGATAGTGTGGACATTTTAACAATATTAAGTCTTCCAATTCACAAGCACAGGACGTCTTTCCACTTATTTGTGCCTTCTTTAATGTCTTTCAGCAATGTAAACCCTAAATTTTTAAAAAGTTATTTTGCTTCTCAAGCAAATTCCTATTCACTTATTGAACAAAGAAATCTATTTACTAAAATATGATCACCATTAGCTGTGCTAACTTATTCTACAGACTTCAAAAACAGGTAGCTAAATAAGGATATTAATAAAGTCTTATTTACAAGGGCTGTAAGATAAAATACTTACAAGACCAGAACGATCAATCCTTAAATTTTAATAAATAAAAAACTAAGCCATGAGGCAGTCATCTACAATGTATATGTAGTATTAAGGATGTTATGATAACAATGCTTCAATCTTTATTCTAACTTGTAAACACTGAACAGCTACTTCTGCCTTCCAATCCCCATGGGTAGGCACTAGGGAGTCCAAGGTAACTAAATAAAATTAAAATGTTTTCCTTAAGAGTTCAGTTAACTAGGCCGGGCCCGGTGGCTCACGCCTGTAATCCTAGCACTCTGGGAGGCCGAGGTGGGCGGAGTGTTTGAGCTCAGGAGTTCGAGACCAGCCTGAGCAAGACCAAGACCCCGTCTCTACTAAAAATAGAAAGAAATTGGCCAAACAACTAAAAAAAAAAATAGAAAAAATTAGCCAGGCATGGTGGCGTGTGCCTGTAGTCCTAGCTACCTGGGAGGCTGAGGCAGGAGGATCGTTTGAGCCCAGGAGTTTGAGGTTGCTGTGAGCTAGGCTGACACCATGGCACTCTAGCCCAGGCAAGGGAGTGAGACTGTCTCAAATAAAAAAAAAAGGAGTTCAGTTAACTGTTCAGAGAATGGTTAGTATGTGAAATAAAACAGAAGGTAAACCAATACCATTTATAATATTAATAGTTAACAACAAAGACTAAATACCTAGTAAAATGTTTAACAAGTAATGTGCATGAACACTATGAAATTTTAACACATTACTAAGGAACCCAAAAGAAGACCTGAGCAAACAAAAAGACATACCATGTTTGTGAGTAGAAGAGTCATCATTATAAAGAATTTTTTCTCCCTAAGTTAGTTCATATAAATAATTAAAAGGATTTTTTGGTTTGTTTATGGAATAGGCAAGTTTGTCCTACAGTTGATATGGAAAAATAAGAACAAACAAACAAGAATAGCTGCGGGGAAAGCTAGAAAAGAAAAAAAAGAGCTTTAGAAAGGGCTAGCACCGCCCCAGATATAAAAATATATTAAAAGGCCTCTATTATGAAAACAGAGTGTTGCTGGTACCTGACGGACGCATACAATAGAAGTCCTCAAACAGACCCAGACATGTTCAGGAACATGATACATGATAAAGATGGTAAATCAAACCAGATGTCAAGTAAATAAATGGTATTAGGTAGCCACCACCTGAAAAAAATAAATAAAAGTGGCTCTGTGACCTCATAGCAGAGTGAATTTAAATGAACAAAATATTTAAATGTAAGAAAATGAAAACATAAAATTTATAATAAAACACAGGATTTCTACTGCTAGCCAAGCTGCAGTTACAGGAACCAGATTTATTATTCCTTCTGAAAAAACAACAACTTTCAAAAACAGACAAAATAAATTAAACGTTTTTCAAGACTGGATATCAAGCAATGAAGGACACAAGCAATCCCTGACACGCAGGAAACTAAAAGGTGAGCCCTGGGTTTGCCTCAGTTTACTGCTGGTGCACAAAGACAATAAAAACTCAGGCGGAATCTGGCAGATTCCCTGACTTGAAGAGATGGACGTGAATCTGGGGAAACCAAGGCAGCAAGAGCTCATAGGACAAAGTACCAATGTGAAGAAAGCTGCACAGAGAGAGAACCCTAGAGATCTGCAAAGGCTCTCGAGTATTTAGTATACTACACACAGCACATGCGTGTGAGGAAACTACTGAAGACCCAAGAAAGAAGCCTCTGAAAGGATTACAGCAAACAGTGTCTGATACTCACACAGGCTGGGAACAGTGTTTGTCCTCAGCAGCCATTACGTAAAAACTCCTAAATCACAGCACACTGGGTAGAAGAGCGGTCCTCAACCTTTTTGGCACCAGGGACCAGTTTCATGGAAGGCAATTTTTCCATGGACCAGGGAGGGGCGCCGCGGAGCCAGCCTTTGGGGGGATGGTTTCAAAATGATTCAAGTGCATTATATTTACTGTGCACTTTGTTTCTATTATTATAATATATAATGAAATAATTATACAAACCTCTCTGCTAATGATAATCTGTATTTGCAGCCACTCCCCAGAGCTGGTATCACCGCCTCAGCTCCACCTCGGATCATCAGGCATTAGATTCTGGTAAGAAGCGTGCAACCTAGATCCCTCGCATGCGCAGTTTACAGTAGGGTTCATGCTCCTATGAGAACCTAATGCCCCAGCTGATCTGACAAGAGACAGAGCTCAGGTGGTGATGTCAGCGATGGGAGCGGCTATAAATATAGATGAACCTTTGCTCGCTGGCCTCTTTTCACCTCCTACTGTGCGGCCTGGTTCCTAACAGGCCACAGATCAGTACCGGTCCAGAGGTTGGGAACTCCAGGGATAAAGCACTCAGGAAGATCTTACCTCAAAAGTGAGTAATGATTAGCCCTGGTCTAAGCCCTGATCCAGGTCCCCCTAACAAATCATAAAAGACCTGAAAGTATCAGACTGTTACCAAGTACCTTAGCTACATCCCTGAACAAAGCTCAAGAAGATTTATAAAAATACAAAAATATTTAGCATCCACTAAGATAAAATTCAGCATCTAATCGAAGATTGCCAGGCATAAAAAGAAGCAGATAAGCATGACCCATAAAGAAGAAAATAGTCAATCAAAACAGATTCAGAGCTGACACACAAGTTAGAATTAGCAGAGCAGGGTATTAAAAGTTACAGCTATATTCCATATATTAAGTAAGTAGTAAAATTATATGTCCACATCAAAACTTCTCTATGAATGTTCACAGCAGCATTATTCATAATAGTCTAAAAGTAGAAACAACTCAAATGTCCATCAACTGATGAATAAACAAAATGTGACAGTCATACAATGTAATATTATTCAGCCACAAAAGGAATAAAGTACTGATACATGCCACAAAATGGATGAACCTCACAAACATTATACTGTGTGAAAAATACTAGTCAGAAAAGACCATAAATAGTATGATCCCATTTATATGAAATATCCAAAATAGGAAATTTGTAGTGATAGAAAGTAGATTAGTAGTTGCCCAGGCCTGGGATGGAGGTAAAGGGAAGGGGGAGTAGCTGCTACTGGGTACAAGTATTTGGGGGGGGGGGGTAAGGAAAATGTACTAAAATCAGATTATGACAACAGGTGCACAACTCTATAAATATACTATTTACCAAAAACGGCTTTTAAAAATATTTAAAATTAAATATTTTAACATTTAAATACTATATAAAATATACCATTCATAAAACAACCCATTGAAATATAGACTTTAAAATGGTGAACTGTATGGCATGTGAATTATATCTCAACAGAACTCTTAACAAAAAAAAAAGGTAGAAACACAGAAGATATAAAAATAGCCCAAACTGAATGTTTCTGAAGATGAAAACTATAATGTATGAAATGAAAAATATACTGGATGCAATTAATGGCAGATAAGATATAGGAGAAGGAAAGATTAGTGAACTTGAAGGCATAGCAATAGGGGGAAAATACAACAAAATGAAAAGAACATGGGTGAGCTGTGAGATGGCTCAAATGGCCTAATAAACAGATAATTGCAGATTAAGGAGAGGAAGGCAGAAAAAAATGTTTAGAAGTAATGGCTGAAAACTTTCTAAATTGATGAACTCTATAAACTCACAGATCAAACAAATTCAATGAATCTCAAGCACAAGAAACACGAAGAAAACTACACCAATGCACACCATAATCAAATTGCTCAAAACCAGTGATAAAGAGACTATCTTAAAAGCAGCCAGAGAAAAAGTACATATTACAGATAGAGAAAACGAAGATACGGCTCTCAGATTTCTTGTCGGGACCAATGCAACTGATAAGACAGTAAAGCAACATCTTTAAAGTACTGAAAGAAAAAAGAATGTCAACCTAGAGTTCAATACTAAGCATATATCTTTCAAAAACAAAGGCACAATGAAGGCATTTTTAGACATTCAAAAGATGAAAGAGTTCATCACTAGCAGATGTGCACTATAAAAAATGTTAAAAGACATCCTTCAGGTAGAAGGAAAATACCATCCTTCAGGTAGAAGGAAATCTAGATTTATACAAAGGAATGAATGGCACCAGAAATGCTAACTACATGGATAAATACGTAGACTTATTGTTCTTATTTAAATCTCTTTAAAAGATGATTATTTTAACAAAAGTAATTAACAAACATAATAGTGGGGTTTATAATATATGTAAAAATAAAATTCATGAGAACAGTAGCATAAAGGCCAGGATGGGAGAAATGGAAGAAAACAGAATTCCATAATAACTTTATTGAGACTAACTATGACTTAAAATCCAGAAGCCATAAGAGAAAAGATTAGCAGGGTTAGCTATAAACTTTGCGTGGCAAACACACATCACTATCACAAGTATAAGTAAATCAACAGGTAAATGACAAATGGAAAATATATTTGTAATTCATCACAGACAATGATTTCCCAAATTTTGAAAGAGCCTACTGCATAAAAATTGCAAACAGTCAGTAGCCCAGTAGAAAAAATGAGCAAAGGGGCCGGGCGTGGTGGCTCAGGCCTGTAATCCTAGGACTTTGGGAGGCTAACACAGGAGGATCGCTTTAGCCAAGGAGTTCAAGACCAGCCCAAGCAAGAGTGGGACCCCTTCTCTACAAAAAATAGAAAAATTAAGTGGGCATGGTGCTGCGTGACTGTAGTCCCAGCTACTTGGAAGGCTGAGGCAAGAGGACGGCTGGAGCCCAGGAGTTTGAGGTGGCAGTGAGCTATGATGATACCACTGTACTGTAGCCCCAGTGATAGAGCAAAACCCTGACTCAAAAAAAAAAAAAAAAGAAAAATGAGCAAAGAATATTTATAACAGTTTTCAGAACCCCAACTTAGAAGAGAAATACAAATGAAAACCACATTGAAACTATAATTTTCCACCTATCAGATTGGCAAAATTATTGAAGTTTAGTGACCCACTCCATTTATGAAGTTATTAAAAAATAAGTACTCTCATAGATTGTTAGTGGAATTGTAAATTGGTATAACTTCCATCAAAATGACAAATAGATATACCTCTAACTCAGCCATTCACTTTTGAAAAGTCACTCCCTGTACATATCCATACACATGTGAAATGAAATGTACCAAGTTATTAAATATAGTATTTTTATAGCTAAAGACTGAAAATAATCCAAATGAATATCAATAAGGGCTTGATTAAAGACCTTATGTACATTACAAAGTGAAATTCTATGAAGCTATAAAAAAGAATGAGGAAACTACATGAAATACAGTTGAAACCTCTCCAAGTTATATCATATTCCATCAATTCTAAAATGTATGTTTTTCACATTTGAACGTCTCTGAAATTATGCCAAATCTTACAATCGGTAACTTACAATTGGCAGCATTTTTCCTTTCTTAGAAGTACTTAAAATAATCATTACATTCTATTGTATTTTAGAATCAATGAAATATGGTTTATCGAAAAGCAAGGTGCAGAACCATGTTAAGAATACAGTATCTTTCAGCTCAAAAAGAAATCTATTTAATGCAATGTAGTATCTTGTAGTTTACCCTGGAACAGAAAAATTATATTTATGGAAAACCTGGGGAAATCCAAATAAAGTCTGGAGTTTAGTTAATAATTCACATCAATGTGCTTCTCAGTTGTGACAAATGTGCTATGGTAATACAAAATGTTAACATTAGGGGAAACGGGGTGAGCTGTGTTATCTCTAATTTTTCTGTAAATCTAAAATTATTCCAAAATAAACAAGTTGTTAATAATTTTTAAAAGAATCTCTATTTTTTGCAAATGTGTTTTTTAAAAAAACTCTGGAGGGAAATATGAGAAACTGAAATCCGTGAGGGATAGAAGGGTGGGGAGAACTGGACAAATGGGGGCAGGGAGGGGCTGGCAGAGACTGTTCACTTTATACTTGTTCTCAGAAACATGTGAATTTATTTACCTACCCAAAATATCAAGTGTAAAAAATTATAAAAAGTTCCTTACAGGGAAGATGAATGGGATAAGAAGAGGGTATTCTAAATACAGCTTGTATTTATAACCTAGAAACTGTAACAGGAATCCATGGCTTGGTGGGCAAGTCCACAACCCAATTCTCTACCCAATTTTATGCAAATGAATTCATCTACATTTTTCTCAGCAGATGATCCACAAGGGAATAGATTATTATACAACCGTATAATGGAACAATGTGCATCCACTAAAAAAAGATATCCACGTTTAAGCTGGAAATGGTGGTGCACACTTATAGTCCCAGCTACTCGGGAGACTGAGGAGGGAGGATCACCTGAGGGCAGGCCAGGAGTTCAAGAGCAGCCTAGGCAACATAGTCAGTGAGACCTTTGTCTCTTAAAAAACAACAACCCATATGTAGCTATATGTTTGTTTATGACAATAAAAGATTCTACTGCAATATATGAAATGGAAAAAAGTAACGACATAATAATATTTGCAGTATTTATCTTATTGATACAAAAACACACTTCTCTATAGACATATCTGGGCCGGGCACGGTGGCTCATGCCTGTAATCCTAGCACTCGGCGAGGCCGAGGCGAGCGGATTGTTTGAGCTCAGGAGTTCGAGACCAGCCTGAGCAAGAGCGAGACCCCACCTCTACTAAAATTAGAAAGAAATTAATCGGCCAACTAAAAATATATAGAAAAAATTAGCCAGGCATGGTGGCACACATCTGTAGTCCCAGCTACTCGGGAGGCTGAGGCGGAAGGATCACTTGAGCCCAGGAGTTTGAGGTTGCTGTGAGCTAGGCTGATGCCACCGCACTCACTCTAGCCCGGGCAAAGAAATGAGACTCTGTCTTGGAAAAAATAAAAAAATATAGACATATCTGTGTATCTAAATATGCACGAATAATCTAAAAGGCTAAATGTGGTAGTCATTTATGCTGTTTACCAAATATTTCTGGCTCCCTGCCTAACAGGCACATTCCAGCCCCTTCGTTCTTGGGTAGGACCATTTGATGAACTCTGGTCAGTTAGCTATGAGTGGAAACAAGCATTTAATTGTTGATTCAAGACCCTCCACCACTCTTTTTCCTCTCACACAGGGACCAGCAATACTGAGAAGACTGCTGCTTGTCAACCCAGGTCCCCAAGCAGTCTCAACAAACAGAAGCCCTGCTGACCCAGTGGATCTGAAACAGAAACAAGAATTAACTTTTTATTTTAAACTGCTGAGATTTGGGGGGCTTGTTGGTTATTACAACATAACCAAGTCTAACCTAATAAACACCCTTGCTATTATTAGGATCACTGATGATTTTTTTTGTCTTCTCTGCTTTAAAAAAAAAAAAAAAAAACAATGAGCACCTATATCATAGAAACTTTATTTGGGATTGGGAAAGAGACATAGGTCTTATCATGGAACCGACACCGACTACACAGAGGCTATTATCACTGCATCTCAACCTAGAGCAGCTTGAAACCATCAGCTTCCAACCAGCTGCTGCATGGAAACCAGCAGCTTAACCATCCATTGAGATCCTCCGTCTCCCTTTGCTCCAGTTCCGTGCTCACTGAGCAACCTAAGAGTAGCAAGAAAGCAAAAGTGCAGGACAGTGGGAATGAGGTGCTGTAATTTGTACAAGGGGATACAAACATACATATATACACACACAGATATATTTGTAAATACATCGAAATCTTATAAGATATGAGAGGTTAATAATGTTGACTGATTCTGGAGAGGGAAAATAGGAAAACCTGTCTGTGCTTTGTATCTTAAATTTTGAACCAAGTGCAAATGTTACCTATTCAAATAATAAATAAAATGAAAAACTGAAGAGATGCCACTCTAGGTGAAGGGGTATAGTGCTATCTAGTGAGCCATATTTGAAAAACACAGGATGCCTAATAAAGGGCCACGCATGGACCAATGATAAATGTGTCATGAACCCAGAATCATGACTATACTTCAAGTGCGTACAACAAGCTTAAAGGGGAGGAAGATCACTAGCACTAACTCAAATAAGTTGTAAGAGCTGCCCACTGATATTCAAGAAACTGAAGAAAAATTATTTCTAAAATTATTATGCTTCCAAAGTCAAGGGTTTTATTATTGAATCTTGATCCCATGTGAAAACGTGATCAGTGTTAAATTCCACCTCTTATAAGGTTAGCAGTATGACTTACTTTCCCCCTCTACTAAGAACAACAGACTGAATTATTATTTCCAAAGAAAAAATGAAAAGGTTTTAATACAAGTGAGGAAAGCATCCAAAAAGGTACCTATGGAAAATAGCACTGAATTACACCACATATGATAACTTGTGATTTCCCTACTGCCCATCTGTGTAACACTTCCTACAAGCATATGATACACAGATTATAAACTCTTCAGCAATTAAACCAGTAAATTTATTTACTTTGAAACATTCCCAAGAGTACCTATTTACTTGTTTTCTGGCCTTGTTAGAAAGAAAAGACTTAAAGTGGTTGACTTCGCATGCACAGACTTGTCGTTTAGCCATAGACTCCGTTTAGTTAAGGACAAGTTGTTCCTGGAAATGGAACTTGAACTGAATCTGCAAAGTCTCCATGGAGATCCATTCCTGGCATTCTACACTGGCAATGGCTCAGCTCTTCCAGTCATTTCACATTCACTGAAGTCAGGACCTGTCGCTGGCCATAATTCTTCTAATCACACAATTGTTAGTCAAACCTCCGAGCTACAGTGATGTTTATAAAGCCTTTCATGAAAAATCAAACAACTTCCAACAGTCCTTAATTGCATACTGATCTTCGCCTGGCTTCCTTAAACATTTCTTTGAAAGGGACTCATTAAGCTTGCCTCGGAACCATCCGGCTTAGTACCTACTCTTCCATTGGTTCTAACAAATCTGCAGTCACATGCACACCTTTTCTCAACACTAGCTGTCAAAAATGCCCCACCAGGACACAACATAGCGACAATAACACACTCAATTTGGGATAGTGGCTGAGAGCTAACTAGCTAAGAATTTACAATAACAGCACTAAGAGGAAAAAATTAACAATAACATACTAGAATGTGGCAGGTACTTTAAGAACCTCTCATGTCCCCTCCCCGCTTTCAGCAGTTTCCAACTGCACCTCTGGCCTATAGATCCATTTCTGTCCACCCTCACAGCACTTGACCCGACCCCAGCAGCCCTCAAGCAGTGACTGGGGTATAAATAGCCGAGCCCTCTCAAGCCTGTTAGGATAACTCTGAAGCATGTGTCTTCTGCTGGATCCCAGGTTTCCCCTTTGGGAAGCAGCTCCAGCAACCACAGTGGTAACTTCCTTGGTAATGAACCATTGGTTGCCCGCCTTTCCTTACCAGCTCACTTCCCCACTCCCCTTCCAGTGCTTCCTGGCTGGGATCATTCCCAAAGGAAGGACTTGCACTGGAATCCTTGACTCAGTATCTGTTCTGGGGGAACAGAAAACAAGACACTGACTGCAGTTTTATATATGCCTATTTAGTTTTAGTAAAATATTTCAAAAATAATTACAACAAAACACTATTGCATAGGGTTATGTTAAATGGGGTGTGTAACAGGTACACAAAAATTGGCATTAATGCTTTTATAGCATAAAATAATGAAATGTAATATTTCTTTTCATAAATCTCTATATTAGAATAATATTTTTTCTCTGAAATCATTTTAAAATAAGAGTTCTTAACACGAAGCTTTGGAAAAAAGGTCCGATTTTATTGGTTAGCTTTCAGAATATACCACATCTTAATTTTAGAAATTCCCCAAACTGTAACATTATGAAAAAAATTCCTGTAGTACTGTGGCTGGAAATGGCTATCTTCTGAATCCACAGATTTCAGCTATAAGAATTTATTTGATCAAAATAACCTAAATAGATAGGTCCAAATGGATAAAGGGTACGTTGAGGTATATCTGCCCTCCCCAGTAAGAGAGGCTTCATTATTTTTTCATTTTGGTGCAAAGGTGTTATTTAATTCAGGTTAAATGTCATGTCTCAATGCTAGTTAGTGGCAGAATAAAAGAGCAATGTGGGACAGGTCTGGGGAGGTAGGAAGAGGATATTACCCTCATGCTGGGGTAGAGTCCATCCCCACCCAGCAATCACTCACCCCCACCAACTGCTACCGCAGAGGCAATGGTGCTGTCACGGAGGAGGAGAAAGCAGACTCATGTATTACTGTGATCAAGAACAGTTCCTAGGCCGGGCGTGGTGGCTCACGCCTGTAATCCTAGCTCTCTGGGAGGCCGAGGCGGGCGGACTGTTTGAGCTCAGGAGTTCGAAACCAGCCTGAGCAAAAGCGAGACCCCATCTCTACTAAAATTAGAAAGAAATTAATTGGACAACTAAAAATACATAGAAAAAATTAGCCGGGCATGGTGGCGCATGCCTGTAGTCCCAGCTACTCGGGAGGCTGAGGCAGGAGGATTGCTTGAGCCCAGGAGTTTGAGGTTGCTGTGAGCTAGGATGACGCCACGGCACTCTAGCCCGGGCAACACAGTGAGACTCTGTCTCAAAAAAAAAAAAAGAACAGTTCCTGCTAGTTCTGGAGGGGATAATAAGAAAAATCTTTAAAACCCAGCTCAAACCTCCCTTCCAAGGATCCTATTCATTCAGAGGCATCCATCTTACTTAACTAGCCCTGCCATTTACAGAAGCTCCTCCATGCAATACAGTTGGCATCACCAGGTTATACCTTGTTTTACCCAGTTCTGTGTGCTAGTGTCACTTCCCAGAGATCAGTGGTCAGGTCTGCAATCTCTGTTGCAGCTCTTGCAGCAGCGACTACAGGATGAGACTATAAAATGCACTCAAATGCATCTTGATTGAATTTGTACGTTAAGCCTTTTAGTCACAGTGGTTTAAAATTAGATTATATTATTAATAATAGTGGAGTTAAAATTTGAGCCTCAGTTATGTTTGCTAGCTAAATTCAAAGCTTTTGTGACAGTTCATTGTCAAGAAGGAAAGAAATGCATGTTAACATGCTTCGGTTTCATGTATTAGGTGCTTCCAACAAGCTATCTAATGACAGTATTACAGTAATAAATTCCAAGAGCAAATTGAGAACAGTTCCCAAAAATTTAAGACCGCAATTTGAATTGTTATACATCTATGTCAAAGCATTTCTTCCTTAGCACCCATAAAGAATCTGAAAATCAGAATGCTTTTCAGCTCAAGTCACACAACTAAATCTAGTTCCTGAAATATTTAGGAATCTTTACCTTTAGTGCCTTCAATTTAAGAAGCAACATTCAGCCTAAAAGGTGTTCTGTAATTACTTCTTACCAAGAATAAACAAAGAATCTCACTTTAAATGATATCCTCTGGGATAGTTCAAGACTCAAATTAGAGATACAGAATTAATTGAAATGTAGACCTTTTACTTTGGATCTGTTTTAGTAGAGATAGGATTTTCAGTAAGTTATTAACTATAAGTATTCATATGTTTACATATATAACATATATGATTAGTTATATACCAAAATGAAGATTTTCCTTCATTTCTTTTAAAGGTTAAAACACGCACATACAGACATGCACACACACATACACACATAAGAAAAGAGATACCAGACAGATCATTTTCACCAGATATTGGAAAAATGGTTCACTTTGTATAAGAATTATCAACTGACATTTCCAACAGAAAATTCCCTTAAACTGACACTGTTTAAATGAATAGAGCAAAACTACATAATGACTGATTCCTTCATTACCTGTCTTCATTGAGATGATGACTTAAGAATGTATTCCTTCTTAATCTTCAGAGAAAAGGGGCATAAGTCACATTCCTTCCCCCCTTCCTTTATAACACTTGGCACAATTCCTTGTTCAAAGTAGTTGCACAATAAATACTTGTTGAATGGACACATGAATTAATTCCATAGCACAATTCATACAAATACAAATGAGTATAAATGAGCAAAATGCAGAGAATGATTTGGCTGAGATGGTCCTAAAATAGAGAGAGGGCTTTGCAGAATTCAGAATCTGTAATGATGTTATAGCATTATGGATTGGGTATGAAAAGATCAATGTTATAAATTGCACAGCAGTGTCAAGAAAGTAATTTTACTTTCAGATGAGAACTTGAAGGAACAACAAACATCATCAACATCAGGAACAAGATGTTTTTCTTTTGTAAAAAGTACACTGCCAACCAAATTTTAATGCTATAAAAGTGAACTACCTGAGAAATCAAGTCAAGATTATGCAACTAGAATTAATTTATCCAGCTTTTCAGACTCAAAGACAATGGGACCAAATTTTTAACTGACTGATGAATAAAGCATTCTCTAAGAAGATTGCTCCTCTAGAATTCAAATGATACTAAGACTTAAAAGAACTGTATTAAAGACCAAGAATACAGTTAGAATTTTTTAATTGGATAAAGATACATATGGGGCCATTCAGATTTCTTCTTTTACTTACTGCCGTTATTTGAGGAACTTGAAAAATCTAAGTAAATCAGAATACTTTTTAATTAAAACAAAATATGAAAGGACTTCCCTGTTCCCCAAGTTCAAGTTACCATTTCATGAGATTTCCCACTTGTCAAACTCAGTAAGTAAGATATAAATCTGTCCATTAGGCAAAGAAATGCCTAGAAAGAACTAAATAACTTAGGAAAAAAATCAAAAATAGCTGTTACAGTTATAACAACTCATTCTAAGTATCCTTTCGGGAAGAGCCTACAAAAGCGAGATTCATATGAAATAGAAACAGTTTAGTATTACCAAAAATAGCCACCACCCAGAACTTGGCATTCATAATTAATATTAAACACAATAAAATATGACAGAAACTACTTTCAGCATTATCTATACACAGAAACCAACAAAACTTTTCAAATAAAGACAAATTTCAACTTAAGTCATAAACATACCAAGGATACTCTACAGTTACTGAAAACTGAATCTGCTACCTAAGACTAAATTTAAGACAAGCAAACAGGAAAGGACGGAACCAAGAATCACAACTAACAGGTTAAATTCTACAGTTTAAAATCATGAGAAAGAACTGCAAAGTAGTCAATGATCTGAATACCTTTGTTGGAGCAGTATCCATGAAAAGCTATAGAAAAAAAAGAGAGAGAAGGGCGTAAAACTTTCACATTAACTAGAGACTCCAGATGAGATGTACACATTTCAATTAAATATCCTTGAGTTTAGGAAGGTTCAAATCAACTTTATTTTGGAAAATGCTTTCTCAAGTAATCCCTGCCTAATATGGAAGTCAATGCTTCTTACAAAACTATAAATTAAATGACTCATTTTGGAAGCTAAAAACCAAAGAACAGTGGAGAGAAACAATATTTGAAGGTAAGTTAGCTCCTGTGAACCAGTTTCTCTGTCTCTACTACAATCTCTTCACATTTGTCTTCAACAAACCCGCACCTACTTACCTCATTCATAAAAGTGCCTGTTCTAAGTGAGGAACAGCCCTGAGATGTTCAGATAAAGTCTGTCTATGTTTTCATTTCAACTAAAAAGATCCTTATAAAAGTAATTTTAATGTGAAAGATTTATTTAGGTTAAAAATATTCGGTAGCTGAGATGGGAAGGAAAACAAAATACTGGCTACTAAAATTAATTTTCCCAGGGTAATAAAAAATAGATTTAAAGATATAATTTCTTATTTATATCTGACTCCCAACCCTTCCAAATAGCTTGAATCTCTTTGCTACGCATTAAGCATGGAAAGGCCCTTTGAAACACAATTTGTTTTACAAACAAAAAAACAAAAAAGGCCGTGTCTGCCAATAATGTGCATCATCAGTTTCAAACCTTTTGGATAATAGTCTGTGAAATACTATTTTAAAATGGATATACTAGGTCATACTCATTTTTTAAATTAACTACTCTGAAAAATTTATATTCTAGTAGTAAGTTATTTCATATATTTGTTTTATTTTCTACCTGAGGCTCTCCCACGAGGCCTTTGCATCTTTAAGAAGAGCCCCGGCCAGGGCGCGGTGGCTCACGCCTGTAATCCTAGCACTCTTGGGAGGCCAAGGCGGGTGGATCACTCAAGGTCAGGAGTTCGAGACCAGCCTGAGCAAAAGCGAGACCCCGTCTCTACTAAAAATAGAAAGAAATTAATTGGACAACTAAACATATAGAAAAAATTAGCCGGGCATGGTGGCGCATACCTGTAGTCCCAGCTACTCGGGAGGCTGAGGCAGGAGGATCACTTGAGCCCAGGAGTTTGAGGTTGCTGTGAGCTAGGCTGATGCCACGGCACTCTAGCCAGGGCAACAGAGCCAGACTCTGTCTCAAAAAAAAAAAAAAAAAAAAGAAGAGCTCCCTTCCATAAGCTTAGCTGCAACTTACAACATACAAACTCTTCAGTATAACATAACAGAAAAATACATAACAATAGCCCCAAGAATGAAGTAACAGCTTTGGTTTATTCCTCCTTTTACAGGGAACCTTTATAAAGAGAAACCGTAGCATTTCTCCCAAGGCAGAAAGGATGATCACCACGGCGCCAAACCTCCTCCGCTGCTCTGACAAACGCTGAGCCAGCCTCATGTGGAGCATTTCTGCCCCGAGATCACTCTCAGCAGCAGAGAGAGGAACACACTGCATTTGCACTGTGCTGATTCACTGAACCTTTTGTGCAAGTACAGGGATGCGGGGAATGTTTGCTTCTTAGCTTGAAACCCTTCCAGCCGTGATGACTGTGTCTCAGCTTGCCCTTTGTCCCTGAGGCTGCTGTCACGCGTGTGATACCAGAGAACACTGATGCAGCCCTGGCCATCAACTGGGCACCAAGCCAGGCACTACACATGCATCCCCTTCACTTTATGCTCACAACAAATCTGTGGCAGATGAGAGAATCAAGGCTCCAAAAGGTTATTAATAATCCATCTGTGCTCAATTCCAGTGTGGGCCAGAGACTGGCTTTCCCCAGTGGCCTCGTGCCTAACCACTCATTTAGTCGGCCTCATAGAATTGGCTCTTCGAAATCTCTTCAATCACTGTTTTTCTTCCCCAAAGATTTCAACTGAAATATGGTCCCTCTATACAATAGGTCTCCCTCAGACCCTTCTAGTGTTATTATATTTTCTCCATTAACACAGAAAACATAAACTGCATGATAGCAGGGACTATCTCCAGCAGTGCTCTATTTTTAGCACTTGAAGTGGGGAAAAAAGCCTGGCAGAGCAGGTATTCATTATGCATTTGTTGAACGAAGGAAATATCTGGAAAAGTGGTGCTGCAATGATGGTCAATCTGGAAAACAGTAGGAGCTCTAGAGGACCTGAATTATGTATTTGCTTTGCTCATTTTTCCAAATTCACTTGCCAATTATTCCTCTATTAGCCTAAGTAGCACAGTACTAACTAGTAGATGTCCAATGAATCATTTAAGTACAACTCTGTAAAGCGCCTTTATCTGCTGGCAAGAGTAAAAGTCAAGTAGTCACAGCTTTGCCAAAAAGAAACTGCATCAATGTGGCCAAATCACTTATCTCTGGCCCTCGGCTTCTTTCGGGGTAAGGTGGAGGGTTTTGTTATTTCTACATCATCTCTTGAAATTCTTTCCAAAAAACAACAAAATACCTGTCCTACCAATCAGTGATTCCCAGAGACTACTATCTCAGAACTTTCCAAGAAGCATCACTTGTATGCACCATTGCCCTCTTTCCATCCTAAAAATCCACAATGTGGTTTCAGTCCAGCTCTCCCTAACCCCAACAGGAATTAGGAAAATTCATTCCCATTCAAAGGCACGCAGCAATTACAGTTTGCACTGACGGGCAACTCCCTGGCATCAGTACCATTTCCGTAGCCCAATTATTCTACAATCCCTTCATCTCTACGCCCAACCACTCTGTATATCCATTTAAGGAGTGACATTTGAAACTGTTAAATTTTTGCCCACATGTGGTGCTGGAATGCCTAAGGAATTAGATTTAAAGCAGATAACTAACATGAACCATCAGAAGTGAAGATGTTGAAGAATTAAGCAAGCACAGAAATCAAGAAAACAAATTTACATATGCATGAACTTAAGTGTAAGCATAGAAACAAGTCATAGGCAAGAAGAAAAATGAACACTGCATACTTTGATGAGCTTCAATTCCTGAAACTCAATAATCTACTACATCATGAAACTTGAAGGAAAATGAATTTTTCTCCTTGACTCAGTGCTCTACGTAACAGCATTCCTTTTCTATCAAGAAAAATATACTTCTATCGCTGCAAACAATGAATATGTATGACTATTTTACATAGTAAGCATGCAATAAATACTTCTTGAATTAATGAATAAATTTTCCCTGCCTAATGATGTCTGCTGTGAATTTTAAAGATCCTAAAAAGAAAGGGAGGTGGGAGGGCAGTGCTGTCTGTTTAATTTTATTTGATGAGTATCCAGTACACAACCATTAGTTAGAGCTTTAAAATGACAATTCTGACCTTAACAGAGTTTCTCCAATAAAATTATTTACTGTAATAATATAGATACTCTTTAAAAGCTAAATCATGGCAAACACTGGAAAGCTTTAAAAAAAATAAAGAATTTAATACAACCTACTAAGACTCTTTTATCCAGGAGCTATTACCAATTTTCTTTACTAATCAGAAATTTAAAAAATAAAGAAGTGAAATAAATCGAAGCTCTGCACCTATTACATCCTGTCAATAATCTGTGAAAACAGAGATTATGCAGTAGTGTTAGAGCCTTCAAAATTTTTTTCCTAAGGAAAGGAGAATGTGCACTGTCATTTATGGAGGGCCCCATTTAAGGGATGGAAAAATAGAGATAAAAAAGATTCGGACCTCTGGCATCAAGGAGGTTCATAGATAAATCAAATGCCTGACTGTGTCCAACATTTTTTCTTTGGTATTTCTCACGTCTTGACAGTTATCTAGTTTCAAATCCAACTGAAAACCCTCCTCATCTCCTCATCTTCCCACTGCCCCCAGCTTCCTAGACTGGTTACAACTCATTCTGATATCTTTACTCAGCACCTTTTTAGCATTAACATTTACAGTTTACACTGCCTTTATGAACTTTTGTCCTCATGGTGCACTGGAACTGCACCAGGAATACAGCTCATGCAAAAAATCCATGTCATCGCACATGGTAAGAACTGAATGGCCAGATGGGAGGTGCATGGGGTCGGGTGGGAATTAAACCCTTCAGTCTGCTCCTAGCAAGAGTAAATGCCCAGTATAATGGTCTGGCTGGCTAGACACTACACAACAGTGATCACATAACAAAGGACAATAGGAACAAAAATAGGCATTAAGCATCCTATATTAAATACACACACGAAATATCCTGGGATCTACAGGAATTCAATTTACAGATTAAATAGGTTGCAATAAAAATGTCAAGGGACTAAAGTAAAAAAAAATAATTAAGAACAGGGTGGGCAGAAGTGACAACATGCATTAATATTTACAAACCTACTCCACTGTGAAAGAATCTTCACAACCCAATAATAAGTGTTGGCAAGGATGTGGAATCATTGGTACACTGCTGGTTAGAGTGCTGGTGGTATAGTCACTTTGGAAAAGAGTTTGGCAAGTCCTCAGAGCGTTAAACGAGAGGAGTTACCATGTGACACAGCCATTCTACTTGTAGGTATACACCCAACGCAACTGAAAACGTATGTCCATGCAAAAACTTGTACACGAATGTTCACAGCAGCATTATTCATAATATCCCAAAAGTCCACTGACGAATGGATGTCATATTTTGGCCTGGCATTTTCACTTCTAGAAATTTATTTCATTGGTATAGTCACATGTGTAGACAGATGGGTACACTGATGCTACTGCAGCCATTTGCAACAGGAACTGGGAAAACTCCCAAATAACCATTTATTTATTGCCACTAAATAAATCATGATTTAGCCATACAATGTAATACAGTTCTCCATTAAAAGGAGAACTGTTCTTGCTGGTATGGCACAATTTCTAGAAATTTGAATATGCATAGAAAATTAAAGGGGGAAAAACTACCTGGGGAGGGAGAGTATATCGATAAAACTCATTTGATAATGTTCCCCATTCAAAAAGCATACATGCACTGCTTTCTAAATTAAGAAAAAAGGCTGGGCACAGTGGCTCACACTTGTAATCCTGGCACTCTGAAAGGCCAAGGCAGGTGGATTGCTTGAGCTCAGGAGTTTGTGAGCCTGAGCAAAAGCAAGACCCCGTCTCTACTAAAAATAGAAAAATTAGCTGGGCATTGTGGCACGTGCCTGTATTCCCAGCTACTCAGGAGTCTGAGGAAGGAGGATCATTTGAGCCTAAGTGTTGGAGACAGCAGTAAGCTATGATGACCCCACTGCACTCCACCTGGGGCAACAGAGTGAGACTCTGTCTCAAAACAAAAAATAAAATTTAAAAAACTAAAACTAAAAATACATTAAGAAAACAAAAGCAGAGGGAAAAACAAGTTGAAAAGGAAAGGACTAGTTGCCATTTGCTGAGGACAAGGCCTCAAGCATTCCCCATGAATCGGATAAAAAGGAATCCAAAGCCTGCATCCAAAGTTAATTTGTCTTGTATATCACACTGCAACAGACTGACTTAATATCATTTTTCCAGAAAGTCAAGACTATCACTGAGGGAAACCTGGAGAAATCCTAGGGAAAGCTAACTATGACCTTTACTCCCCTTGAGCTATCTTACATTAAGGCTAGAGCATTAGACCCTTCTATTATTGGGGATTATAATCTGACAGCATTTTTACTTTATACAAGGCACCAATTCTGTCAGTATGCTGCTTGGTGAAATTTTCATAAGTTAATTAATCGGTCACTGCCTCACGAAGGCTAGCCACATCACATTTTACCTCCATCAAGGAGGAAGATTTACTCCAATGACTTTAATCTCAAAAATCTTTTTGATTGGAAACAACCAAGACTGTTCATCAACAGGGAGATGTCTAAATGAGTTACGAAACATTTAAGTCTATACATACATTTAAATCCATTCTTTTTATGATTTTATTCTTTAAAACCATATATACTTTGGCCTAAGCAAATAAATCAAGTAAGCCAGTTTTGTATGCACCAATACAGAAGAATCATTCTGCTAAGAAATACTGCGAAAATAGAATGTGCACAACAAGTTGTATGCTACTGTGCGGGGGTATGGTAGAGAATATATACAAAGTATGCTTGCATACTCTACTTCTGGAAGGATTTACAAGCAACAGTAGTTGGAAACAGTACTGGAAACAGTAGTTGCCTCTACAGAAGGACACCAGCAGCTGTGAGACCAATTTTTCTCTACATACTCCTTTAGCATTAGAGTCCTGTACCATGTAAGAGCACTACTTGCCCTAAAATTAAATGCCACGGAACAAAGATCCTTTCAGGAGGTATAAATAACAAAAGGCAGAAGGAATGTGTAGGCCCCACCACTCCTATCATGGAGGGACCTGGATTCTCGGCCTCAGCAAGCAGGCTTCACCTCCTGCAGCACCACCACCTACCCTGGACTTGGGCAGGTACCAGCCGGGGACAGGTGCTTAAGGCAACCCCTTCCTCTTTCAGCCTCGGTTCCTAAGGGCCAGCCTCCCAACACTAAGAAACCTACTACTCTACTCTCAGCTTCCTTTAAAATGGACCTTAGTTTCCAGATTGTCCATCAACCTAGAATATAATTTCTCCTAGATTTCTGTTTGTGTAAATACTTCTAAATTAATGTTCCTGCCAGTCCAGCTTACCCGGTTTATCAAAAGCTAAGGGCGGGAAACAATCTTCTAAAAACGCCACACACAGAGGTTGACACATTCCCCACCCCAGAAAACAGACTGCGAATTCCCTAAAACCGTAGACAGACACGCTGTTTACAAAGCGTTTCCACAGACATCATCACATTTAGTGCCTTCACACGCTTCAGTGTCAATCCTGGCAAACCTAACAGCTGCCAAATTGGATTTATTAGTCTCCAAGAATGGTGGAATCAGCACTAATAAAATAGCTATCAAAAGGCTGCTTTTCTACCTGCTCTGATGACTGGGAGTTCTCAAGAGTGACAACTCTGGGCATTCAGCATGCCGACTGGCTCAAATGCCATCAACGTGACACCTTCCTTCCTGAAGCATCGGAGAGGAATGAACCTCTGGAGGCTTGAGGCGTGCTGGGGTATGCGCGCGCTGGGGAAGGGAGAGCGCAGTGAGGACCAAGAAAAGTGGCTCTGGCTTCGGAGCCCGGCCGGGAACACTGCACCACCAGGGTCTCCATCTCTACACAGCAGAGGGGATTTGGCCAACGCCAAAAAGGGGCAGCTCCCGCGCCAGGCGCGCTCGGGGAATCCTCTGGGGCTGATTGAGAGGTTCGGACTCACGTGAGGGCCAACCGAACTCGCAACCCCGAGAGGCGGTATCTACAAGAACTCAGAAGAAACCCGAGGGGAGGAACTGTATATTCCAGGCGCCCAGCTGACGCCCGCAATTTAGAAAGGTGACCCTCGGTCCATTTTCCTGGAGCAGAGTGCACAACGGATAAAGTTACAGCTGGCAGCAAACGCAGCTAGGAACTCGGGGTAGGGAGGTGCTCCCAGGGAGGCTGGATCCTAAAGGGGGTGTGGCGGCTGGGGCTTTTATGGGGGTGGGGGTGGAGGCGTGTCAGCCGGGCCCCCGGAGGCGCCTCTGCAGCCTGGGTGGGTGGGCTAGGACCCGGCGCGGGGTGCGGCTGTCCCGGGTGCCCCGCCACGCGCTCGCTCGCCGGCTCACCGGTGATGTCCAGGTACACGTCGTCCTGCTGGTCCAGGCAGTGCAGTTCCTGCGGCGTGGAGCTGCGGCTCTTCTTCACGCCCGCCGAGGTCGACGAGCAGCGCCGCGAGCAGGGGGGCGCGGCGGCCCAGCACGGCCGCCGCTCGCTCTTCCGCTTCATGGAGGCGGCCGCGGTCCGTCAGGGGGCCACGACCATGGCCCCGCGTGCCCGCTCGCCCGCCGAGGCCCCCGCCAGCCCCGTAGGCGGGCGCTCGGGGCAGCGGACGCAGAGCGGCGCTGCGGGGATGGCGGGCGCCGGCCGAGCCCGGCGGGAGGCGGCCGCGCAGGAGACAGAGGAGGGGCCCGGCCCACGGCGCCTGCCGCGCTCCCTCCTGCCGCCGCCACGGGACCCGCGCCGCAGCTCTAGCTACAGCGCCTCCTGCCGCTGCCCGCGCCCCCGGCCCGCCCCCAGGTGCCCGAAGCCCGGTGGCGCGGCCGAGGCGACGGTGCCGCCGCCGGCGGCTGGGGCTGCCCGGGGTAACCGCGCGCGCCCACTGCGGCGGCGGACGCTGCTGTGAAGGCGTCCGAGCACCGCGGGCCGCGACTCCCGGGGACCCCGGGAGGGCTGTTCCGTAGAGCTTCATTCACAAAAAAGGGCCCACAACCCTCCTCTGGGCCCGCAGACTGAGGCCTTTCATTGGTCAGTGAGGCGTGACGTCACGGAGACGGGGCCTTTCTACAGGCAGGTACTCGGTGACGCCATAAAGAAAAGTCTAAGCGGTTCCTCCAATCAGAGATAAAGTGTGCTCACGACCCTCTGCCAACCCCCTAACTTTTGTTTCTTCTGTGTCCTCCGAGTGCCAACAGGCCAGTTCCCAACTTCTTTTAGTGAGTCACCAAACCTTTACACAGCCCCACCCTATCAACTTAACTCCAGGTCTTTGGCATGTATATTTTTTAAAGTATTTCTTGGTTTTCCTTGTAATTCGCGCCAAGTGAAAGGGACTCTTGCCATGGCTGCTGGCTAGGAAAAGAGTACGGAGTGATCATATTGCCCGCAGCTGTACAGATTTAAAGTAGAGTTGATTTCAGAACTTCAGAGGAACTATTTAAATCAGCTACACTCTATTTATCGACCTATGCCCAGCATTCAAAAAGACCAAGCAAGGACTAAGTAAGAAGTCGATAAAACTACCGTGGAAACACAATATACTGTAATGGTTTGCACCTCATCCTCTTTCATCTCGAAGTCCAGTACTCACGTTAATTCAGTAATTTTATACACCCATTCCTGTGTATAGCAGAGGCATCGACAGGTCCTATTATATTATGAAGTATTGAAGCAACCGGCAAATTTAGTCCTTGAACTTTTAACTTGCAAACTGTAGGGTCACATCTCCTTCTTTTTATACTGGGTTAAAATAATTTGCTGGTCTTTCTGGAACTTAACCAAAACTGTCATTTTTGAGGGCCTTTAAACAAATGCCCATGGTAGCATCTATAAGAGTGAGAAGATTGGAGGGCAGCCTATCGATTGCATGGCCCCAAATTCTACATCTGCAAGCTACTGCTATTTTTCACAAGCATTTTAACCTTTTACCAGAAGTTCTGCAATTACTGCCAGCCTGGGGAAGAGAAAGATGAATTCGAGTCAGTCCCCCACTGGAAGCCTCTCAGAAATGCAAATTTTCATGCAGCATCTGGGGGGGTCGGTATTTGACTTCTATTGTTGTGGACTTTTGCCTTAAGCACCACTAAATGGGAAAGAAAGGGCTGTGTGTTTGTCTCTCTCAGTGTGGAGCTGGAGATCAGCATTTCTGTAAGAACTTAAGGTTAATACTCATGTTCATTCTTCCCATTTCCCATAAGGAAATCAGTCAAGGCCTTAAGGTAAAAATGATCTATGTGTTTGTAGGGTCACAAGCAAGAGACTTGGGAGGCTTTGAAAAGCTGTGGGAATAAATCTAGGTAAGCAGAAGCTGTGTGGTCATACAACTCTGTTTTGACCGGAAGAGAAGGCCTTTCAGACTGGTCTAGGGGCTCAACATTAGAAAGCTTCCCAGACTATCAGGGATTTTATGGGAATAGGTCGTTCTGAATAGATATTACAAGGGAGTGTCCCCCGGCTCCCTAGAATTACAGAACTACAAGTACCCCATGACGTTATGTTTTTTTGAGAGTAATTTATTTAAATGTCTAACGAAAACTAAAGTGCCAAGAAGTTCACTTATATCAGTTCGTTTTCTCTCACTTTCAAATAGTGTTTGGGCTAGAAATTCTAACAAAATGCACATTATTTAAATCAAAGACGAATGTCATAAATACAGATAATTATACCATTTAAATATTTTTATATTTTGCAAATATATAACTTTATGGTTTGTATAATATTAAGTATAGGAATATATTTTGTAATTATGTGGAAGCATCTTCCATTGAAAGGGAAGCCTGTGTGCTAAGTATACACATTAAAGTTTTAAACCCTATTATATTTTGTTTTTAGGTCATGTTTAGATAGTGACAGAAAAGTGCTATTTCTTAGCTGATATTTGTTTGGTGTATGGCAAGTCTCTTGAAAAATTTGACTTCTCCTTTTCAGTAAGTTGCTTTCTAGGCTTGGGAATTTGGCCATAGGAAATGTACTTTAGTTTGCTTGCTTAGTTAGTTTGTTTGGTGTTCATCGTTTGAACTCGATCACGGAATTTTAGAGCTTGAAAGCACCTTAGGCAATATTTGGTCCAAGGCTATCCTTTCAGAGTGAGGACATGGGGACTCAAATAAGTGGCAGTGGCCAAGGTAGGGTGAGAACCTAAACACTCTCTCAAGACCCTGGGTTGTCTTTTCAGGAACTGAGTTTAAAGAATAGATTCATCTAGTTGTGATTCTCAGCATTATGCGCAGCACAGTGAAAAGCAAAAAGGAGGGGTTCTCTGAACAGTGGTCCCCAACCTTTTTGGCACCAGGGACTGGTTTCATGGAGGACAATTTTTCCATGGATGAGGTAGGGGGATGGTTTTGGGATGATTCAAGCTCACTACATTTGTTGTGTGGTCAAACCTTTCTGCTAATGATAATCTGTATTTGTAGGCAATCCCCAGCGGGAGCATCACCACCTCTGCTCCACCTCAGGTCATCAGGCATTAGATTCTCATAAGGAGCAGGCAACCTAGATCCCTCTCATGTGCAGTTTATGGTAGAGTGCGAGCTCCTACAAGAATCTAATGCCACTGTTGATCTGACAGGAGGCAGAGCTCAGCCAGCAATGTAAGCAATGGGGAGCCGCTGTAAATACAGATGAAGCTTCGCTTCCTCACCTGCCGCTCATCTCCTGCTATTCAGCCTGGTTCCTATCAGGCCACGAACCGGTACTGGTTCCCTGGCCTCGGGATTGGAGAACTCAGCTCTAAAATATTCCTATCTTTCCTAGGTAAATTCACCCTGAAAGGAAAGGAATTATGACATTTTCCTACACGTGTATTTCAAATAAGTCATACTCTGAAAATTTGAAATCTTACACTAAAATCAGTAGCAACTGATTGAGAGGTATGTGATGTTCCTTTCAAAATAATAGTAAGTTTCAGAATCCGTGAATTACAGCTTTAATTATGTGGAGATGAATAATTTGTGTAAGGTCAAGTTTTCATAAAATCTAGAGGGTTTATGTGGCAAGCATGTGGGATGGGCACACACTGAAATCTTCGCTAGCATATTTAAGAAGGGTTGGTTTTGTTTAATTGGTAGTCTGGCAATCCTAGCTTTAATCTGAAGTTCCTCATGTTCTTCTGAGTCTGAAAATCTTTTAGAACTGTAAAAAGGGAAGGAATGAATACTTACTGAGCTACCACAACTTGCTGGACATTGTGCTTAGGGGTTTCACACAAATGCCCTGTTAAATGATACTGTCCTCATTTTATAGGTGAGGAATCTCTCATTTGAGAGGTCACAGCAGTTGTGCCAGGTCACTGAATGAGTTTGGTTTGGAAATTTGGGGTACAGAAACACATGTGGCTCCATAGTATGGAGGGGCTGGCACCATTCTTCACAGGTGAGAGCAATCTGAAGGGATCTTACTTTGCAGGCCTATAGGTGGGCTTCTGAAATTGGATAACCTCTACAGTTGTATACATGTCAGAGATTTGGATTAACTTCTTTGGACCTCAGATCAGACCCTAATATTATCGATTTTTAAAAGAACATTTCTGCCGTTAGCTTGTTTTTGTTTATGTATACACCCTGCTAAAGATAAATACAGTCATGCATCATTTAATAACAGGGGTACTTCTAAGAAATTCGTCCTTGCGCAATTTTGTCATTGTGCACATATCATAGAGTGACTTACACAAACCTAGATGGTATAGCCTACTACACACCTAGGCTGTATGGTATAGCCTATTGCTCCAGGGTACAAAACTGTACAGCATGTTACTGCACTGAATGCTGTAGGCAGTTGTAATGCTAAGTATTTGTGTATCTAAATATATCTAAATACAGTAAAGGTACAGTAAAAACACAATATTGTAATCTTATGGGACTACCTTTGTATATGTGGTCTATCATTGACTGAAACTTTGTGGGAAGTATGACTGTAAATAAAATAAATAATAAAATAATGGAATGCCAGGGGGCGGGAGTAGAAAATGGTAAGAATTCTGTTTATTTTAAGTCTTGTGATCAGAGTATGACTGATCATAACACTTAAAGATGCTTTCACCCAAAAGCCAAAGAGGCCTGTGCCTCAAGGGACTGAGTGATACCTAAATCTTTCTCTCACGTTACCTTTTGAAAAATGCTGACATGCATTCTAGGTACTGCCAGGTAGTCAGTAATCCACAGACTAGAATTTAATAATATGGGAGAAATGGAAAACATGAAAAAATCCATGAAGATTGGTACATTCATGCTTTCTTGGGCTGAATATGTCTACCAACACCGAATGCCATCTCCTCACTGGCCAGCCTCCTCGCTATTCGCTTCTTAAATCTAGGAATTATTTTCTGATAGCATCTTTTTACTTCGAAGATTTTTAAGTAAGGCATTTTTTTTTTCTCTTCAGTCTCATCCCAAAAGACAATATAATACATGAACACATATTTTTTTTTTAATTTAAGCAACAAAGATATTTAAAGTTCTTCTTTACCTTCACACCAAAATCCACCTACCCTTATAAATAACCACTGTTGGGTTTTATTATTATTATTATTTTTAGAGACAGGGTCTCGCTCTGTTGCCCAGGCTGGAGTGCAGTGGCCTGATCATAGCGTCCTGCAGCCTTGAACTCCTGAGCTCAAGGGATCCTCCTGCCTTACCCTCCAAGTAGCCTGTGCCACCATGCCTGGCTAATTTTTTATTTTATTTTTCCGTAGAGATAGGGTCTTGCTGTGTTGCCCAGGCTGGTCTGGAAGCACTATAGATTGTGATCATTTTTTTATCCACTGTGTAAAATTAAAAAAAAAAAAAACTAGACTCCTTTTTACAAATGCAAGCAATAATATATCATAAAAGAATTCTCTCAATTGGAGCATGTTGGCAATGCAGAATGAAACTGAAAATCAAAATTCTGGCTATAAAACTTGCATTAACACTCTAGTTGTTTCTCAGTGAATAAAAGCAAAGCTTCCTCAGTCAGTATTCTCACAATATTGGGGTGGAGAGGGAGAGAGGGATCAGATGCTCATTAAAAAGTGAGAGGCATTCTTTATACAAAATACTACACATATAATAGGCACTCAATGTGACGTGTTAAACTTACTTATATACATAGGGGAAAATGGAAAAGTAACTTCCTTTCAATAAAAATGCTGGCCACTTGACTCATTTTGGGAGTTCTTTGGATGTTGTCCTCTTTTCTTTCTTTCTTTTTTTTTTTTTTTTTTTGAGATAGAGTCTTGCTCTGTTGCCTGGGCTAGAGTGCAGTGTCGTCATCATAGCATCATAGCTCACAGCAGCCTCAAACTCTTGGGCTCAAGTGATCCTCCTGCCTGCCTCAGCCTCCAGAGTAGCTGGGACTACAGGTAGGTGCTACCACACCCAGCTAATTTTTTCTATTTTTAATATACATAGGGTCTTACTCTTGCTCAGGCTGGCCTCAAACACCTGAGCTCAAGCAATCCTCCTGCCTTGGCCTCCCAGAGTGCTAGGATTACAGGTGTGAGCCACACTGCACCCAGCCCGTCTTTCTTAAAGTATAATTCTAAAAAGACATAGATCACAGGAGACATAAGGATGAGATTCTATTTGTGCTCCAAGGCAGCTTTACTGAATAGGCATTCACTTTTTAAAGTTTCATTGATATTAACACCAACAATATTTAAGAGTACCCATTTCCCCACACCCTTGAAGTCACTGGATATAATCATTACTTCTACATTCAAGAATAAAAAATATCTCACTTATTTTCATTGCATTTCTCTGATCACTAGTAAAGCTGAGATCTCATTAGATGTTTGTAGTATTTTCTCTAAAAATTTATTTATATCCTTTGCCTATTTTCCTAATTGATTATTTTAAATTTCTTTTAGATTTGTGGCAGCTTTTTATATATTATGGATATCAGCCCTCCAACCTTTGCTGATGATGCCTATTTTTTCTTTGTTGTACTAGTCTATTCATGTTGCTTTACAGAAATTTTAAGTATTTTAATGTCAAATAAATTTTACCAATCTTTCTTTAAGGCTTCCAGGCAGTGTACATATCTTATTTTTCCCATCCTAATATTTTTAAAATATTCTTTACTCTCTCCTATTTCTTTTAGTGTTGTTATTATATGTATCTCTTTAATCTATCTGGATTTTATTTTTGGGCTATAGGATAAGGTAGGAATCTATTTTTATCCCAACACTTTTTATTACATCTTTTCCCTATTATTTTTTAGATTTTTTAAATTTAAAAAAATTCTTTTGTGGGGAGTACACATGGGGTCTCGCTATGTTGCTCAGGCTGATCTCGAACTCCTAGCCTCAAGCAATCCTCCCTTCTCGGCTTCCCAAAGTGCCAGAATTATAGGCATGAGCCACCACCCATGGCCTTCCACATTAATTTGTAATGGTACCCTTTTATATGTACATTTCTCATATATACTGCGGCCTGATTCTAGCCTCTTTTTTCTATCAAACTTTTTGTCTATGCCTGTGTCTGTGCACACTATTTAAATTACAGTAGCTTTATAATATGGTTTGGTGTCCAGTGAGATAAATTCCTGATGTGACGCAACATGATATACCCAGGATTACCTATAAACTATTTTTTTTTTTTTTTGAGACAGAGTCTCATTGTGTTGCCCAGGCTAGAGTGCCGTGGCGTCATCCTCGCTCACAGCAACCTCAGACTCCTGGGCTCACGCAATCCTTCTGCCTCAGCCTCCCGAGTAGCTGGGACTACAGGCATGTGCCACCATGCCCGGCTAATTTTTTCTATATATTTTTAGTTGTCCAATTAATTTCTTTCTATTTTTAGTAGAGACGGGGTCTCGCTCTTGCTCAGGCTGGTTTCGAACTCCTGAGCTCAAACAATCCGCCCGCCTCGGCCTCCCAGAAAGCTAGGATTATAGGCGTGAGCCACCGCGCCCGGCCACCTATAAACTATCTTAGCCAAAAATGTTTACCCTAGATCTAATCAAGCCTTAAGATCTAATTCAGTTTATAAGAAACATAGGGGGATGGAGGAACAAGTTAAATGACTCATAGGGAAACAATCTGACAAATCTTGAATGTCGGACTTTCTACAAACTCTCTTCGACAAGTAAACGTTATGGAAAAAAATGGGTCAAGGGGCAGGGGCTAGGGAGGTGACCTGTGGTAGATTAAAAGAGCCTTAAGATGCAGAACAACCAAATGCAGTGCACAGTCCCTAGTTGGTCCAGGTTTGAACAAACCAGCTGTAACAGACATCTTATGGATGACTGGAGACATGAATATGGACTAGGCATTTGGTGATATTAGGGAACTATTGTTAAGTGTTTTGGGTGTGGTCATAGCAATGTAGTTATATAGTTGAATGGCCTTATTCTAGTGCTATGGACTGAACTGTGTCCTCCCAAAATTTGTATGTTGAAACTGTAACCCCAATGTGATGGTATTTGGAGATGGGGTCTTTGGGAGGTAATTAGATGGTTAGATTTGGTCATGAAGGTGGGGCCCTCATGATGGGATTAGTGCCCTTAGAAGAAGAACAGAGAGATATCGCATTCTCTCTCTCTGTGCCACGTGAGGACACAGAAAGAAGGTGACCATCTGTAAGCCAGGATGAGGGCCCTCCCCAGGAACTGAATCAGCTGGCACCTCGATCTTAGACTTCCCAGCCTCCAAAACTGCTTGGAGAACAGAAATAAGTGAAATAAATAAACTGAGAAGTAAATGTCTGCTATTTAACCGCTCATTGTATACTATTTCGTTATAGCGACCTGAGCAGATTAATACATCTAGGAAGATGCGTAAGTTAAAGTATTATTGTGGAACGCTTTAAAATGGTTTGGTAAATACATACCCTGTGTCTTATCCTATCTATTTATCTACCTCCCTACCTGTCTAGGAAGCAACTATAGAAAAGCATCAACAGCTGTTGAATCCAAGTAATGGTTACAATGGTTCTTTCATTATTTTTCTCTTTTTTTTCTGTTTGGAAATTTTCATAATCAAAGTCACCTTTATTCTATATTCTTACATATTTTAAAATTCTTACTGTGAGTTGCTTGGTAGCATTCAATTTCTAGATAAACTTGAGTAAAATGTCCTACCATTGTTACTAGAAGGTACAGCTATATCCATATTAAGGAATGCAAACTTTTTTTCATTAAACTTCTCAGCTTCTTTGGTTCACAAGGGAGATAGTATTTTAAATTATTGTGCACAGCAATTTCAGTTCCTTCTTCTGGCTTCTCAAAATACCTAGAGGCCTACTTGTGCAAAAGAAATCAGACCTCTTGTACTCTGACCAAAAAGCAGAATCAACTACATCTGGGGTACTTTTATTTACACCAAGGTCCAAAAGAATTTTGAAATTAGAATCTCTTCTCTATTTTTGTCTGAATTCTTAGGCTGTGCAGTCTCTGACTACCTCATTTTTGTATGCGTAAAGGAGACCTTATGAGGATTTATTAACCTTCTGTTCAGAGTAAGCTCTGGGGGCACTTTAAGATTGTGATTTCAGGCTGGCCCAAAGGTAGTGAGTTATCTCAATTGATCGTCCACAGTCAGTTACAGATGGTTACAAATCCAGCTTCTTGTTCTACTCCTTTGTCACTACTGCACTTGACTAGTCTTAAAAAAAAAAACTGTGATTTTTAGCTAGGGAAATTTCCTGCTGTGTCTACTTCCAATGGGCTTCAAAAAGAATCAAGGTATAATTAGCAGATAATAAAAGGAAAGACCTTCGATGTTATTCCAATAGGTTTTAAAATCACATATACTTGTGTAACCACTGTCCAAAACAAGCCATAGGATCAATGGGCCTTTTAAAAATACCATGCACGAAAACACAAGCATGGTCCCCTGTATCAGCCCTCTATCCCGACCCCCTCTGCTGCATTCTCCTTCTCCCCTTGCTCCTGTGTGCTCCTCTCCATTTCTGACACCTCTTCGGCACCAGATCTCAGCTTCTGAAACTTACCTCTGACTCTCTCACCCTGACCGAGTTGGACAGGATGTGCAGGCTAGAGTCACCGTCTTCTTCTTAAGACAGGACTTGGCTGTTCTCTCTTGAGCTCTGCAAAATTTGCTGCAGATCCAAGTCGTCCCTGCCTTTGGTGCTAGCTGCCAGGAACACCCCACCAGGCTGCCTCCCCTGGGGGCAGGACAAAGTGTGCTTCAGGGTCATAATCACTGAGGTCATCAGGTAATCCACAGTAGCTAACAGCCGCCTTCACCCTAACAGCTTCTTTTATTCTCACTACACAGATTTCTTTCCAGTTGTCTAAGGACAAGAAAGACGCCCTTGTCTGACTTTCCCCTTATCCACACAGTTAGAAGTAAATTAAAGGCATCAATTTCAAGTCACCTCTGTTTGTTGTGAAAGTGTAAAAGCACTTTATTCTTTATCTCCTGTTGTGGCTGGGAAGAAAATTCCTTGCAAAGACTTTTCCGGCTTTGGAAGAGAACTAGCTACCAATTCCAATATATTAGGTGATTTTTCTTCTTGTTACAAATTCCTCCACATATGAGGAAATCCTTGCCCACTCTTGGATCCCCACCCGCTCACTGTTCTCCATAGAAAAAGGGAGAGCAGGAATGACCAAAATGCGCAGATTTATATAGTTTTAAATTCTCATACGATGGGAAGTTTTCGTCTAGTCATGATTTTTTTTTCCTCTTCAATGATACCAGAGCATACCTTTGGGCTAATTAGATTGGATTCTGTTAATTTTCTCCCTTCCACTTTTAAATGCAGATTCAAGTGAACAGTGAATTATTTTATCCAAAGTTAGGGGGTATGCAAAAGAAAAAGACAGAAGGCTGAACTAGGAATGAGTTGCGTACTGCCACAGTGTGTGATCACCGTGACTGAAAGGTGTTTTCTGAGCTGTGAAGAAGACGAAACAAAATAAAAAACAGAAGGCTGAGAGGCCCATAATATGGGCAATCAGCTTCTAGAAATAGTTCTGAATCAGTTGTTACTACAATGGTTGTAGATTGCTGATTTTCTAATTATTGTATACATTTATTAATTATTCTACAGAAGGATGAGCTTTCTTTTCTCTCCCTTATATGTATGTATATACATATGTATCTATGTAGGTGAATGGATGGATTATTGATTAATTCTTGGTTTACACCAGGGGTGAGGAACTTGTGGCCTTAAGGCCACATGTAGCCTTCTAGGTCCTTAAGTGCAGCCTTTTGACTGAATCCAAATTTTACAGAACAAATCCTTTTATTTTTATTAATACATTTTTGTTTGTCTTTTATATTTTTATTTCATTTTTTAAATGAATGCATTTAAAATACCAAAGAATAAAATAAGTTTCAACAAAATAATCCTCCCAGATTGACTGGCACAATTAGAACATTAGTGAGCTATAAGGGCTAAATTGACAGCTGCTATGCTCATGATTTAGTTCTAACTTCGCCCACCTGACTGGCACCACTTCCGCACAAGGCTGATTGGCAAGAGTTTATGGAGGTCGAGTACGCCAGTCTGTTACCAGCTTTTGACAACAGTGCGCTGTGTTTCTGTTTGTGGAATTTGTGAATAGTTGCACAGCTCGACAGTATTTTTAATTGTCTGCTTAACAGCCCATCATGTCAAAGAAGACCAAGAGGATGCTGAAGGAAGAAAACAGATTTTTTTTGAGACAGAGTCTCTCTCTCTTGCCCGGGCTAGAGTGCCGTGGGGTCAGCCTAGCTCACAGCAACCTCAAACTCCTGGGCTCAAGCGATCCTCCTACCTCAGCCTCCGGAGTAGCTGGGACTACAGGCACACGCCACCGTGCCCGGCTAATTTTTTCTATTTTTAGTTGTTTGGCTAATTTCTTTCTATTTATAGTAGAGACGGGGTCTCGCTCTTGCTCAGGCTGGTCTCGAACTCCTGAGTTCAAGCAATCCTCCCCCCTCAGCCTCTCAGAGTGCTAGGATTACAGGCGTGAGCCACCGTGCCCGGCCTAGAAAACAGATTTTTTAATGAGGATTGGGAATTGCAATATTGTTTCTGTTAAAGATAAAATGATTTGCTTGCTTTGTGATACCATAATATCAACATTAAAGAAATTCAGTGTTCATCAGCATTGTAACACTCATGAGAACCACAACTATTTTAAATTAGAGGGAGAAGCACGAAAGGTTGTACTGTAGAAATTAAAAGATGAAAAGCAAAACCAAAGACAATTCTTTCAAGCAGCAATAATACCTGGAAATAATGCCAATGAAGCAACTTATAAAGTAGCTTACATACTTGGGAAAAAGGGAAGCTATTCAGTGATGCAGAAACTGTGAAAGAATGTATTGTAGAAGTTGTAGGATACTTAGACCCTGATAACGTTTCAAAGTATAAACAACTGCTTCTTTCAAGGAGAACTGTAACTGATCGGCAGCATGAATTAGCTTTCAACTTAACAGAACAACTTCATGTAATACTTCAAAAGGAAAATATATATTATTCAATCACTTTGGATCAACTGATACTACTGACTCAGCACAGGTTTTATACTTCATTTGAGTCATAACAGAAGATTTTCTTTGCTAGGAAGAGTTACTTGCTTTTGGCACTCTTGCAAACAGAACACGGAGACTAGATATCTTCAGTAACTTTCGAGATAAATGTTGTAAAGTTGCACTGAATTTGTTAAATTTAGTGAGTGTATGTGCAGACAGTGCACCTTCCATGACAGGAAAACATGAAGGGTTTATTGCACAGATAAAAAAAGTATTAACAGATTCAGATGCTCTCATTTCTTTTCATTGTATCATACATGAGCAAAATCTCTGTGCTAAAGCTACTATTTTAAGGGACACTTTGCAACAAGTTATAAGTTGTGTTAACTATATTCCTGCAAATGCAGCATGGCATCCTCAGTTTTGTAACATGCTAAAGTTGAACAATGAGGTATTCAGTGTGGGTTTGCTGTATCATTCTAAAGTGTGTTGGCTATCATAGGGACAGGTGTTAGCCAAAATTTTATTTCTGTGAGAACAGATAGTTAAATTTTATGAAGAACAGAATCAGCAACGTGAATTATTGAAAGAAGATTTCTATAGGAATGCAGCATTTCCGTGTGATACCATGTCAAATCAAAATGACTTGAATATTTCTTTGCAAGATAAAATTAAGTCTATATATGATATGTAGCAAAAAATCCAAGCATTTTGAAAAAAAGCTATCTTTTTTCAAAACACTTCTTCAAAAGGAAATTTCAGATGAACGTTTTCTCCAGTTAGCAAAGGTCATTGATGAGCAGGATGATATATGCCAATCATCTGAAGAATACGCAGTTGTCATAGACCTATGAATTGGAGAATACAATGAAAGGTTCACTGACTTTGAGAATCATGAGATCAAACTCAAATTAACATTTCAGCCTCACCTAGTTGGTATCACCAAGGCACCTGAAGAACTACAAATGGAATTGATTGAGCTCTCTGTAGATGACATTTTAAAGTTATTGTCTGGTGTTAAGAAAGGTCCAGTTGAAATATGGAAAAATGCAGTAGAACACTCACTCCTTCAGCAACTTGCCCCAAAAATGCTTGCTTGCTTTCCCACCACTTATTCCTGCACATCTACATTCTCCTACCTAACCCAAATCAAGAAACCTTTAAGGTCACAAATAACTGATACCTACATACAGGATCAACTGAAACTACAGACCTCCATGCTAGAACCAAATATTCAAATGCTTTCCAACAAGAAGCAGACACAACAAGGTCACTAAGAGCTTATTAGTTAACTTTAAAATTAACAAATAGTTTTCATTTTTTGAAATTATTAAGTATAGAGTAGTTAGATTTTTACAGAATGTACATTTTTACGTATGTCTAATTGAAGTTTCTTGAATGTGGCCTTATTTCATTACTAAATTAATACAGCCCTCCCACATGAAAAGCTTCCCCACCTCTGGTTTATACAATGGGTTATAATCCTACATTGTCACTATTTATTTTGATGCTCAGATTGTCCCAAGTTTGACTAGTGGGTGCCACTCCTACTGGCTTCTGTGTCCTTTTGAGATGTCACCATCATATTTTTTAGTGCTCTTTTACTTTCTGGCTCAAGATGTTCCAAGTTTAACTGGTCCTTCCTCTGCTCCAGCCCTAGAACCAGCCATTTCTCCAGGAAGGCCTCATTCCTTTCAGTGGGTAATGGTATTTAGGAACCGTACAAGCGTCTGTGACCTGCTAGCCCAATTGATGGCATCTCCTCCTGCGATTCCTTCACTTGCTTCATTTGAGTCCCTAGAGGTGCCACGCTCCTCTGCATGCTGCCGCTGGCCATGCTTCAGCCTCCCCTGGATGCCTGCACCACTCCTCTTCTGTGTGGCACATTCTTGCTCTCTATCACGACCTTTCAAGCATTCGCCCCCTTGTGGCCTTCCTTGACCACCTCAGAACCCAGCACTGGACAGCACTTCCTTTCTAACTCCTCTCAGATGACAGAAAAATGGCATCTTGTTGATTTAATTTACATTTTCCCAATTATCAGTATGATTTAACATTTTCTTTTGTTTATGAGAAAGAGAATAATACTGTTCCAGATAACAGGAGAACTAGGATTATAAAACAATGAGGTTGATATTCTTTGTGGCACTACATTTTAGTTGAATCTTTTATGAACAATTAGTACCAAATCATGTAGAGAAGGTTATGGTATAATGACAATCTAGGATTTTTATTACTTATAAAAGTAACTCTATTTACTAAATAGATAATACAAACACATAGTTAAAAAGTCAGAAAGTCCAAAGCAACATATACTAAACCTTCTCATCCCATTGATGTCCCTAAATCACCTAGCTGCCCTCCTTATAGGCAAATGATGTTTACAATTTTTTATATATCAAGATATAGTTTATGAATATATAGGCATATATATATATATAAAATATTCCCTGTATGTGGTCCATTTTTCTATCTTACAAAATGACCTAAGAAAACATTGACACAGAATTACTTTTACAATTTTTAATGGATTTATGTATGTGTGATTACATTCCAGCCTGTAGACTGTAAATCAATATCAGAATATTTAGTTTATCAACTTTAGGGACGTGAATACATTTTCTGTCCTACAAAAGTGGCAGAAAGATGCTTAAGTTGTTTATCTGTGATCACAGGTCTCTTTACCAGAATATCTCTGGTGCTATATTTTATTTTCCTAATTACACAGCAAATATTGGTCACTTTTTCCAATACATTTTGAATGCATTTGCTTTTGCTTCATTTTCCTTTTGTGTGGCAAACAGAATTGATTCACAGGAGGTCCTGTACTTGCCAATATAGACATGAGCAACAAACTATCAAAATCCGCGCTTTCAGTCTCAAAAAATGGAGTGGAAATCCCACTGGTTTAAGCAGAAAGGACGAAGGTTGTGCTTATGAGACATGGATGCATGTTGCTTGGAAATATGAAGCTATTCTTTATTTACATCAAGTCAGTAAATACATCCACATTTGGCATTTTAAGTCCTTACAAGTTAAAGTCTGAAAATGTCAGTGATTACGGGTTGCTCTTAGAGTGAAGTTAAATAACAGTGTGCTGTAATAATTTCTAAAGAAACTTTAAAAATATTCTGACTACTTACCTATTTTTAAAAATGGCATTGTAAGAAGATTGGCATAATATTTAAAATCATTTTCTAGAAACAAGTTTTACTTCCATAAGAGCTTTGATCAAATACCTCATCATGATGAATAAGGCTAATTACACTTGTGGTCTTCGTGAGCTGCTTTTGAAAATTCACAGGCAAGCGTTCTTTGAGCACGTCAATCCGTGCTCCCTCCAAGACCTTCTTCAAACTACTGTTTGAGATTTACTGCACCATGCAAAGGGCTGTTTATCATTGCTGCCCTCTTTTATTAGTTACCCCATGTCTCTTTCTGCCCTCCCCAAATATATTCTCGATGATTAAACGCAGAAATGCTGCCTTATCTATCCTTTAAAATTTCCCATGGTACCTCACACATAACGGGCACTCAAAACCATCTTTTCCTTGATTGTCAGACCACATCCCAGGTAAAGCAGTACTGCGGCACACATCCTACGCAAGAAAGACGCCACCTATTATTCTAGGTGGAAACTGAAAGGCAAGCTTAGTAAAGCTGCATGTTCTGAATATGTAGAAATTACTTTTCCATTTACCATGTAAAATTGCTGACTGCCTTCCCTTTCAGCATTTAGGCTGCAAAGGCAATTATTGTATAATACAATTAGGCACAAACCAATTAATACAGCTCTAAAACAGGCTATGGTATGTATGTATGTGACTACACACACAGACATATATACACACATACACATATATACATGTGTATATATATGTATATATACATACCACATATATTTTTCGAAAGTACTATACACTATACAAGTATACAATGACATAATCAGTTACCCATGTACCTACTACCCCACTTAAGAAATGAAAGGCCCCATATCTATACCACCCTAATCGTCTTCACTTTCATCCCCAAAGAGATCTTTGTTATCCTCAATTTACTATTTATCATTGTCTTTCATTTCTTTAAAACTATAACATAGATGTGGGTATCCCTAAGCAGCTTTTTAAAGCTTTATACAAATAATGTAGATTTTGTATAAATACTATAGTAAAACACGTATTTTTCTGCCAATGTTCTTTTTGCTAGGATCATGTTTGTAGGATTCAGCCTCTTTGATATGCATAGCTTTTATTCATTTCTCACTGGTGTATATAATATTTCATTGCATAAACATACCACAATTTGTTTTTCCGCTTTCCTGATGATGGACATTAAGGATGTCTCTAATTTATAGCCCAAACAAACAATTTTGCTATAGACATTCTTGTGCATTGCATCTGTTTTATATATAAAACTGACTCTAGATCTGTACATGCTCAATTTTACTAGTTATTGCTAAACTATCCTCAAAATTGTTTCTCCAGTTGATACTCTCATTGACAGTGTATCAGAGTCCCTATGACTCTACATGGGGGTTCTACTTTTGATTTTTTGCCAAATGCATGAGTATAAAATATTATCTCACTATGGTTTTAATTTGCAAGCCCTTAATTACTAGTGAGGTTGAATGTATTTTCATGTGTTTATCAGCCATTTGTTAGTTTAGTTTTTTGTTTGTTTGTTTGTTTGTTTGTTTGTTTTTGAGACAGAGTCTCACCCTGTTGCCCGGGCTACAGTGCCGTGGCGTCATCCTAGCTCACAGCAACCTCAAATTCCTGGGCTCAAGCGATCCTCCTGCCTCAGCCTCCCGAGTAGCTGGGACTACAGGCATGCGCCACCATGCCCGGCTAATTTTTTCTATATATTTTTAGTTGTTCAATTAATTTCTTTCTAATTTTAGTAGAGACGGGGGTCTCGCTCTTGCTCAGGCTGGTTTCGAACTCCTGAGCTCAAAGGATCCGCCCGCCTCCGCCTCCCACAGAGCTAGGATTACAAGCGTGAGCCACCGCGCCCGGCCAGTTTAGTTTTTTTTTAACTATGAATTTCTGGTTGTGTAGTAAAGAATTTGACTTTTCCCAAAAAGAGGCCTGGCTTTTGTCCTCAGCTTCTTAGTAGTCTCTAAGCCTTTGGAATATCACTCCTGATAGGAGTGTGTTTGTTTGCCCAGGGGCCGTGGATCATAAGAAATAGACGAACAATGTGACTAACAGTGTAATTTATGGTGGGAGCATTGAGTCATGTGCTATCAGTTTGCCCTCCAGAGGGCCTGGAAAATGAGGTCAGCCAGTTGGACAGCATACCATGAAGCCCCAGTAAAGACTCTAGACACCAGAGCTCAGGTGAGCTACCTGGTTGGTAGTACCCCAGGAGAAACGTCACACGTTGATCCTGGGAAAGTAACACTGCCTGACCCCAAGGGGAGAGGACAACTAGGAGCTCTGCCTTTGGTACTTTCCTGACTCTGGCCTATGTGCTTTTTCCCTTGGCTCATTTTAATCTTTTAAAGATTTTAAAAGCCTGTTGATTTTAATTCTTTCCCTATAATAAACTGTAACTGTGGATATGAGAGCTTTCAGTGAGCACACTACCAAACTTGAGTGCGGTTTTGGAAACAACCTGAACTTGCACTTGGAGTCAGAAATGTGAGTGATCGTGCACGTTGTACCCTCTAACTTTGCAGTGGTTTACCTCTTCTGCCCATTTATCCTATTATCTTGTTGGGCTTGTTTAAAAAAAGTTGATTTGTAGAAGTTCTGATATATTGTTAGTATTAATCTTTTTTCTATTATGTGCATTACATATATATCTTTTTGTAATTTATTTTTTTTTGCTGTCCATTGATGAATAGAAGATTTTGATTTGATTGAATATCTCAATCGTTCTTTTAAAATTTCATTTTTTTTTAGAGACAGGATCTTGCTCTGTTGCCTAGGTTGGAGTACAGTGGTGCAATCATAGCTTACTGAAGCCTCAAACTCCTGTACTCAAGCAATCCTCCTGCCTCAGCCTCCTGAGTAGCTGGGTGTGTGCCACCATGCCCAGCTAATTTTTTTTTTTTTTTTGTACAGATGGAGTCTTGCTATATTGCCCAGGTTGGTCTGGAACTCCTGGCCTCAAGCAATCCTCCCACCTCAGCCTCCCAAAGTGCATGAGCCACTGCACCCAGCCTCAATCTTTTCCTTTACGATTTTTGCTTCCTTTAAAATCTTATTTAAGGTGGGGCGCGGTGGCTCATGCCTGTAATCCTAGCACTCTGGGAGGCAGGTGGGAGGATTGCTTAATTAAGCTCAGGAGTTTGAGATCAGCCTGAGCAAGAGTGAGACCCTG